>NC_056735.1:1837102233-1837162233 GCF_019279795.1 Protopterus annectens
TGTTACTTCAGTAAGAGGTTGAGAATATTATGTTTAAGGAGAGTATTTGAATAGTATTGCACAATGAAAACGTTTTAACCCTGTGATGAGCATGTACAGGACCAGGATTGGTTAAGATGTTAAGCAGTGATTTAAAACTACTGACTTTGTCGGAGGGTTTCATTTGCATGGGAATACTATTCCAGAGTTTAGCAATGCATTGGCAATAGAGTGAGTCTCCTGGAACATTATTTGACTTATTTGTAAGTAATAAGAATTTGTTACTCGAATGGAGGTATCTTGCTGGACAATAGGGTAGCAATACGTTTTGTAGAACTGGGCATTTATCTGGATAATAAATGCATTTGTGTGCTGTAGTCAGTTGTAAATATGTTAGACCGTTGTGCAGTTCAAGCCAGTTTAATTGCTTTAAGCTAAGACAATGATGGACCCTATGAGGTAGACTGGTGGCAAATTTAGCTATTTTATTGTAGCAGGATGCAAGTTTATTTCTTTGAGTATCGTTTATGTTTGTTAGGATAGGAGCGGCATATAACAGAGTCGGCAAAAAAAATGTGGTGGCTAGAGTTTTTGTTGCTGTATCTGTAAGGAATCCATTGATCCTATAAAGGCAGCCTAGTTTCTAGTGTGCAGATTTAATGGTTTAAGGTATATGGTGGTATTTGAGATTGTCATCTATTATAATGCCTACAGGTTTACTGTGAGTTACAGTTTCAATGACAGTATTATTTGCTGACTTTATGGCAAAAAAACTGCTTTTGGTTTTTGCAAGTTTTTGAGGTGAAAATATTAGCTTAGTTTTCTTGGGGTTGAGTAGGAGGTTTGATTCTTTGAGCCAGGTTTCTACAGAAGAGAATGATTTTTGGGCAATGTCTTGGGGCTTATTTATTGTTGAGGCCGCACATATTAATGTTGAGTCATCTGCATACTAAGCTAAGCTGGCATGGTAAGTGGAGATGTGGAGGTCATTGATAAATATATTAAATAGTAGAGGACTCAGGATAGAGCCCTGAGGGACACCTGTAGTAACTAGTTGAAAGGATGAGTAGGTCTGTTGCCATTTAATGGCTTGCTAGCTTCCAGATAGGTAACTAAGGAACTACAATAAGGAGTATTGTAAAAGTCCTATTGAGAGTTGAATAAGCAGTTGCTGGCTCGGGACAGTACCAAATGCCTTTGACAAGTCTAAGAACATGGCGGACACAAGCAGACCATCATTTCTATGTTGATTTATTACATTGGTAAAATGTAATAGAGCAGCAATGGTGCTACACTGGGGCCTAAAGTCATGTTGTGTTTCTGAGAGCAGGTTATTTGAGGTTAGGTATTGCATCAGCTGCATATGAATGCATTTCTCTAATATTTTGGAGAGGGGTGAGAGAATAGCTATCGGCCTGTAATTATTAAACTCTGTAGATGTGCCACCTTTGTGCAGTGGTATGATGTAGGATTTTTTTCACAGTGATGGGACATATCTTTCTGCTATGACCTATTAATTAATATGAAAACAGGGAAGGCTATGACTTCTGCAGCCATTTTCAGGTAGTCTGATGGAAGCTGGTCTACAACTACAGAGGTAGTTTTTAGTTTAAGGAGCAACTTCCTTATGAGTGAAGTAGGCACTGGACTAAAAATTGATGAGTTGTAGGTGGTTTTGATTGGACAGGTGTAGGGAGCAGGGGAGCTGATGTGTTAGTGTCTAAGAGACATAATATTGATTGTATAAAGTAGGAATTAAACTGTGTAGGGATAGAGTCTGTTGTATTGTCTGTTTTTGGATAGGGACTAGTGGTCTTGCCAGGGTGGATTAGTTTATTTAATGTTGACCAAAAAAGTTTTGGGTTGTTTATATGTTTGTCTTGTAGGTTGGTATAGTATGCTTGCTTATCCTGTTTGTCATGGAGTTTAGCAAGGTTTCCTAAGATAACCACAAGCAAACAGACCATGAATAGAAACACAGAGTAATCCAAGCACCAAACATAAAACCATTTAGTTTAATAAAAATAACAAATTCATAAGTAAAACATTGTAAGATAAGTGGTTTCATTTTAAGCATTGTTAAAACCTCTCTTCTTTGTGGGTTGCGGTGTTTTTGCAATGGAATGATTGGTCATAGTCTATCATGTGACTTTTATCAACTGTTTAAAAAAATGGCCAATTTTAGTTTGAGTTGTCTGATGAAGGTTTAACAATGTTCAAAACAAAAGTGCTTATCTTTTAACGTTTTATTTACAAATTTCTTATTTTTGTTAAACAAAGTGGTTTTACGTTCTGTGCCTGGATTCCTCTGTGTTTCTATTCATGGTTTCTAAGATGTCTAAATTGCTGGAGGGAATTTTGAGTGCTATTTTTTATACCAGTTTTTCCAGGTTTTATCCCTTTCTATCATGATATTTTTTGTTCCTTTGACAGCCATGGTGCAAGGTTGGACTTCATTCTGTTATTATGTAATGGTGTTAGATTATTTAAGGTCTGTAAGAATATGTTATTAAAGTGTTCTACAGCAGTGTCTAGTGAGATTGTTCTAAATACATTCCAGTTATATTTTTTAATGTTTCATTGAAAATATCTTGGCTGAAATTGTTTGTATTTTATATTTGATTATAGTTAATATGTTTATCTAAGTTATGATGAGTTCTAATAGCATATGTTGGTGTGTGGTCACTTATGCTATCTGAAAAGCAGCCTACTTTTGTCAGCTTGTCTGTTTGTAAGAATCCAATCTCATGTTGAGTGTCCCCCTGAAGTTGTATTGATTCTAGTAGGTATTGTTATTAATTGTTGGAAGTTGTACAAGTTTATGGATTCACTGGGGGTAGTGAAATTTGTGAGTTGCCAGTCTATGTTTACATCTCCAAGTATTACAGTTTCATGGTTAATTTGTTGGGATATCCAATACAAGATGCTTTCAGCAGTGTTAACGGTATTCCCTAGTGGTTTATAAATTGCTGCTAAACATATTGTTTTCCTATTGTTGATTTTTTAGGAGTGTTATTAGTAGTTTAGCATTGCTAAATTTGGGTATCTCCTGTGGAGGTAAGGTAATGGTTAGGGAATGTTTATAGATGATTGCTACACCACCTATATGCTTGTTTTGTCTGTTATGCCTGAGTATATTGTATCCTGGGGGGGTCTCATTATCCTTTACTTCTTTATTTTAACTAGGCTTCAGTAGCCATGACTACATCAGGAGTGTATGTAGCAGAATAAACATGGATGTCATGAATTTTATTGCACATACTTCCTAGGTTCATATTTAGTAAAGTGAGTTTGGATTCTGTTTTTTTTTTTTTTTTTTTTGCTGAGTTGCATTAGGTGACTGGTTTATTTTTGGAGTTGGAAGCGATGGTTTTATGAACAGTGGCACCAGGATTGGGGTGAATATCTCCACTAATTTTTTGAATTGATATTTTACAGAGGGAAGTGGCCAGTTATATTTTGGTCTTGGTTTGTTTGATATTTGATCATAAAATTGGATGCTTAGTTTTAAGAGATCCATAGAAAAATAAATCAGATGTAGTTTGTTTGTAGAGACAGGGTGCTGTAGAGAAAGACAGGCTGGGTAGATGTTGATATTCTTTGTGAGAATTGGTTGACATCCTAGGTATTTAAAGGAGGTGGATTTGATAATTGGTGATAAAAGCTAGTAAAATGAGGAGAAATAGTAAAATAATCTGACTTAGGGGCATCTTGTTTAACTTGGGTTTTATCTTTGTTGTAAATTAGGATAAACATATTAGGAGGGTAGTGGGTTGGTTGAAGATATGTAATTTGATAGTTATAGGTGGCAAGGATTAAGACAATTTGTGAGAGAGTCTTGGGTGGTAAACTACAGAGGGTGTTACTATTGGGAGCAATTGTATTGATTGTTTTCCTACTGGAGGGAACTGATAGCATTGGTTAGAGAACTGTGTGGGTAGTGCTATGGAAGTATAAATATAGAGTAAGAGGGGGTGAGTGTGACTTGGGGGTAATGAGCCTGAGCATTAGTGAGGGTGAACAAAGCAGGTTGAAAACTTGTTAAGAGGCAGACAAAACAATCACTGACTTAACGCAAGCAGCCACAAATGTGCTGAGAGATAAGTAAAAGGGACAGTGCTGTTTAAAATGCCTCTGTGCTAGTAAAAGAATGTAAGGTTTTGTTGCTCTAGGACACAGATTTAGTAAGACAGCCCAATATCACCGTTACCTGACTAATGGTGATAACAGTAAAAAAACTGCACTTGAATGTTTGAACAACTGTGTAATGTAAGAAGGTTTCCATGGACTTGGAAATGCAAAGTCTAAAAGCCTACCTCAAACCAAAGACCAGCAAAATAATGAGAAAAAGTAAGCCAGAATGCAGTTTTTCAGCTCTGGAAAAATACTGGCTGAGAACGCTAAAATGATTACACAAGAGAAATAAACTTAAGGAAGAGAGACAGCTAAAACCAATGAATTGAGCACAGTTAAACAAGAAAGTACCAACGGGACTGCTATAGTCTAAGAAAAGGGAGCTATTATAGTGGGCAAAGTTCCTTATTTTAGGCTGCCATAATATTTATAATTTACATATAAATATAACCCACAGACTGGTGTTTAAACTGCAAACTTCGCTGTTACACACATATCTACTTGCTTGCAGGGACATTTCTATAGAAATATAAAAACACACTACAGACAGTCGAGTGCACTGAATCGATATTGACTGCGCACAAATACTAGCTCAGAGCTGAAATTGGTTTAGTAACTGTGTCATGCAAGGAGAAATAAGAAAGGAAGGGGGGAGACCAAGAGCAACTTCCTTGAAGGCATGCAGTTCCACTAAAGCCAGGAGGATATAAATAATGGGAGTAACAAGTCTAGAAGAAGTGAAGAAAATATAAGAGAAAGAAATAGTTTGAGTAGTAGGAGTAAATGTCACTGTCTGTGAGGAAGGAGAGAGTAAAAGCTGACCAGCAGGATGTCAGTGGACGAGGGTTTACAGACTATAAGGCTATTGCTTACAAACTAGGACATTGAAGCACTTGTCTTCAGATTAGTCACTATGCAGTCTAAAATACACGCACAAGAATGGAAGTCCCAAACACTTAAAGCATAAGGCCAGAGATGGTACACAGTTTGTTCTAATTAAATGGTGGTTGGATTGAATGGACTCAGACTGCCTATTTGGATGACACTGCTAGATGTATACTTAAGTTTCCAGTGAACACTGTAACTCCCTTGCACCCTGCTGGGGGGGGGGAATGATACTTACTGATATATATACTTTAGAACAGAGAAAATAAAAATAAAAGAAAATTGCTTACTGACTGCTTGAGCTATAACTCCTCTGAGCTTATCATACCAGGCCATATTTTTAGCAGTGAGGTTGCAGATGCAAATTCCCAACACTGTTTGGCATTTCAGTTCCTGCTCTTTAATAAATATACATGAGTAGTCAGCAGTAATGAAGAAAAACATAAAACATCTACCATGCTTCATAAAAGCCACATAATAAGTAAAACATAAATTGCTGCATGAACTTTAAATGCAACATCTTATAATCAAAAAACATTTATGGGAAAAGAACTATGAAATGTATTAATACTATCTTACTATTTACAGCAATGAAATGCATACATAATATGGTTCTTCTACTATATCCATTAATATCAATGCTACCAAGGTCTATACTGTGGAGTACAAAACACAATCAAAAATTTCATTTGCATACTATATGTCAGACACACTACTTACTCCTATATTATAATGCATCAGCATTTCAGCATTATTCTCGTTGAAATCTTACTTTGAGTAAAAAAAATATATATAGGAATACCCTGTGAGCAATCTGCAGAAGTAAAATCCAGATGCTGGCCAATCATCCACATCTTATTCTTCAGTTAATGAATATGGTAAACATTCCAAACAGAACACCAAGTGTACTAATGAAGATAAGCTCACTCAGAAAAATCACCATTCAAGCATGGAAGAGCTCAAGTCACAAGGGAGAGGAAGGCAAAATAATGTCTAAGTGCCAGTATCTTATTTTTCTACTTCGAAACACCATAAAATTCCAAACAACAAGCTCACCAATCTTTTGCCAAAGCTTTTTCAGATTTACAAAGATCCATTACCAAACAGAGTTAAATATATACAAATATAATTTGCTATTCAAAAATTAAAACCTATTGGTTAAAAATAATTAAGCTAGAGAACTGCACGGACGGCTAGTGCAAAGGCTCAAAACACCAGCAGTACAAAATACAAAAGATAAGTCAGCACTCACTGTGGACAGAAAAGATATGAGTTTAATCCATAAAAAACAAGAGTCAACAAACCTGTTTTGGTCTGAAAGCCTTTATCAATGAATAAAGATGACCCTCAGAGATCATATATATATATATATATATATATATATATATATATATATATATATATATATATATATATATATATATATATTAAATACACATTAATTAATTGGCAAACAAGCCAATGAAGACTCACAAATGATCATTGAGACCAGGTGAAAATAATCCACCTAGTCTAATTATCCATGTTTTTTCTTTCTTATTAAGAATATTGTGCCAACCAGCTTTGACACCTCTATGGCCCAAAATTTTATCAATAATAATAAATTTAAAGTTGTCAGAAGGATGAACCGCAGTATGTTTAAACAGTGCATTCGTGGAAAGCTTGTGTCTAATATTGCTAAGGTGTTCTGATATGGGTCTATATTAGAACATCGAATATTTAACAGTTCGAATCACTAAAGGTCAACATTTAGTGACTGAACTGTTAAAACATCGAATGTTCTAAAAAAAAATAAAATAAAACAACAAAAAAAAAACTAAATGGTGTAGCCAGGGGGGCAAGCCCCCCTGCACCCCCCGCTACTTAAATATACTAATTCTGAGATCACACTTCAGTACACTACAGTGCAAAAACAGAAATTTTCCATTTCCTACACTGTAGTGCAATCTCAGCGTTAGTATATTTAAGTAGTGGGGGGGTGCAGCCCCCCCATGTGGGGGGTGCAGGGGGCTTGCCCCCCTGCTTACAGCAATTAGTTTTAATTTCTATCTTTTTTTTTTATTTCTTCATTACTCATTCGATGTTACTGAACTTCGATGATATGGTGTCGGCCATATCGTATTTTAAGTTCAGTAACTTTGAGTTTGTAATATAGACCCATTCTGATATATGTAGCCTGAAAGGTCTGGAAGTCTGACCAACATAGAATGCTGAGCATGTACAGAAAGTTAAATAAATCACCCAATCACTACTACAGTTAGACAGGACACCAATGGAAAAAATACGTGGTATATTCTTACTGGAAAATTCCTTTGTTTGGTAAATGTATTTACAAAAGGAACAATGGCCGCAAGAAAAGCAGCCAACTGCCCTGGTATCATCCAATGTAGTCTGTAATAAGCCACTTGTTAATCCATTTTCCAGTAAGAATACACCAGATATTTTTTTCCATCAATGTCCTGTCTAACTGTAGTAGTGATTGGATGATTCTACAGGTATAAGATCCTTTCCTCTCACTATATTTCTCATGTTATGTTATGCTCTGTTATGTTATGTCATGTTATGTTATATTAAGTTATGTTATGTTATAACATAAAAGTTGTTTTAAGTTCCGATCTCTTTTATAGCCAAAGGCAGGACATTCTTCAATAGTTCCTACTGGCAAGTCTAATAGGTATAAAATATGCCAGTGTTTTGAAATAATCCTTTTTACATCCTGTGTGTGTCTATTTGGTGGAGATTTTCTCCCTGGGCCTCCGCTGAAAAAGTGCACATGCTCAATTGGACTATCCTGGTTAACAAATGTCAAATAAATAAGTAATAATAAATAAATCTTAATTTAGAATTATTAGACTGTTGAAATCAGTGCCTGTTAAAGGAAAAAAAGGACTTGGCTTTAGAGGTTCCTGCTCCTATGTTTGACAAATGTTCATATTCTAACTGGGGATAATCGTATCCTCTCTGAGAAATTCATGCACCGACTGATCTAATTCTTCAGGCGGTTGTTCATCCAGCAGCCAATCTAGGATATCATAGCATCTGCCCCTTAACAATATTCCTAAAAATATGTGGAGGATGCATACTAGTTCGTCATAAAAGTGTATACATATTAGTCTCTTTTCTAAACACACTCATTCCTATCTTATCATCAGCCAAGTTGTCTATCCTAATATCCAATAAACTAATATTACTGGAATACCCACGGCCTTTCAACCAGTTCCTGTATACACATATGCAAAATGAAGTACAAGCTAACTCAAAACACTAGTGAAACTTCTTTACTTCACATTAAATAATTTTTTTTCCAAATTATTAATTAATACTCATTCAAACATTAATTATACAGCTTTCAAAATACATGTCAAAGCAGGCAGTTAATCAACATTCAGATTGCAGTACTACCCTCTAAATATGCATTACATTCATTCTTTCATTTTTCCATAATATAAAAAAGAAAGAAGCATATATTTTTATATCTGCTGTGACTATGTCAATACATCTATGGATTATACCCTAAAATTAAAGCGAACCATATCATCTACGTCAGCACAAAATACAAAAATATACTGCTTGCTTTTATATCATATTCCAATATTTTCCACTATTCCAAAAATGTCTTCCCATAAAAAGCATAACGTGCTATGTGAACAACGCTGAAAGAAGCAGTCTTTTTATATTATAACCATCATGGCACATACCCCTCAACCAGTGCAGAAAGCAAATTATTTTTCTTAAAACATGAGAAGAAATAAAAAACAAGGTTGTCTTATACCCAATGTCCTCCCTCCCAAAAAAAAAAAAAAAAAACTCTTTCTGCATTTAAACTGTAGCAGACTGCTGAAGTGTTTCAGTCCTGACCACAACAACAGTACTTGCATTAAGGAGTTTCCGCCAATAGGGATGACTGCAATTAGGGATAAAGACAATAGGCAAGAGAGGGCTGGAATTTATTGGAAAAAACTGGCAAAGGAACCAAGGTATTGGGAGCAAATAACTAGAGAGGGAAAGTTAATAGAATGAGAAGAGGCCAAAATTTATTTGGACTGCAGATTAGAGATTGTCTTCCCTATCAAGGATTGATATCAGAGTATAGACAAAGAGAAAGAAATAGGGGGATTCTAAATGAAAGACCAACACTGGTAGAGTTTTTAGCAAAATCTAGAATAGAAGCAGCCATTAAAAAAGGAATAATTAGTAGCGTATATAAAAGATTGCATGAAAACTATGAGTATCAATCAGAGGAGGTTAGAAAGGATTGAGAAGAGAGACTGGATAAGCAATTCTTAAAGAAACAAGGGTGGGATAAAAGTATGTCTCACAAATATGCAACAAAATCTAGAAGATTTAGGATTTTTGCTTGGAAACGTTTACACAGATATTTTTATACCCCAAGTAGATTCTAAAGAATTTTTCCTCAGGTAGACAGCAAATGTTGGAGGTGTGATGGGGAAGAAAGAGGTACTAGGAAACATATTTTCTGGGAGTACAGTGAGTTGGTGGGCTTCCCTGTGGGATGGACTGTTGGAGATGCTGGGTGGGCAGTTTGGTGTGATGAGGGAGATGATTTTTCTGAGCTGTGGTACAGAATTGTAATTGCCTAGACATGGTAAGGCCTTGCTGTGTCTAATTATGGCAGCTGCCAAAAAAGCAATTACTAGAAAATGGAAATCAAAATCTAAATCAACTATATTAGAAGTAGTGACTATAATAACAGAGAGAAAACTGGAATTGAGATATTTAGAAAAGGCAAGAGCAAACTACATAGGAAAAAATGGGAATTGAGGGAACAAAACATACAGGGGAGGAATGAGGTTTAAAAGAAGGCAGGACTTAAATGAGCTATTTAATGTTTGACTGAAAATGATGGGTAGATTATAAATGATGTGTAAAGTTTGCAGCTGGGAGTGTGTCAGTATGGTTTGTGATGTATAATGCTTGCAACTAGGATTATGTTAGTGAGGTTAGTTTTCATTTATATAAATATATGATTGCTTATGTCGTAAGTGATGGTTTAATAAAGATGTTTCTTGTTTAAAAAAGGGGTCAGGAATTGAATAATTTATGTAATGTTGCTTAGGTTACATGATATATAGCAATATATGTGAAGTATAATGTTTATTAATGTTAATTTAATGCAATTTGATTATTTCTATATAAATGTAAAGTTGCCTACGTCATAAGTGATAATTCAATAAAGATTAAAAAAAACAGGACTGGCATTATTTCTGAAATAAATAGTAGCACTGTCTGACAAACAGCCATCAAACAGCATCTGACGATGTTGTCCCCTTATACCTTGCACTCGGGTGGCTGCCCTACCCTAAATCTTAATTTACTGCCAAGTTAATTATCAAAAGTATATCCTCAAGATACAAAGAATTCTTAGTTCCCCTATATTCCTACCTTTTCAGGCAGATTATTGTATATAATGCTCCACTTAGTAAGGGTCTAACCAAACATTTATCTCTGAGCTTGAAAGACCTCAATAGTTACCAACAAAGAGAAATATACTCTTTTAAATTTTTCTTTCTCCAGCAGACTCCTAAATGGAGATCTCTGTCTTGCCTTTTGAGCTATAAAAGATCCCATTTTACTAGCTCTTCTCCACCTCAGAAACACTAGTAAATTAAGGAACACTCACTCCAAAATGCTCAGCCTACATATTAACATAACTAGGACTTCTTGGAGGGATAGGTTTATTACCCAAACCAAAAGGGTTCAGTTCCCTACATGTGAAACAAATTTCCTTTATATGCTAAATAGTGCAACTTTTGCTGACTGAATGTGTTCGCATAAATTTTCCACCCAAAGTTGTTATTATGGTCCTTATCAACTAGGGAGGTAAACTCTCTGAGATGCGTGGCTTCACTATATATGGTTGCTCAACTTATCTACCTTATACTACTCCCTGAACCCATGAACCAATAAAATATATAAATGGGTGTCTTAAACAAATCCCTACCCTTCAGTAACATTACATATGCCTACTGCTAACTAAATAAAAAAATAATTTTATATTAAGCATTAACTTTCACAGAAAATATTTGAAGTTGGCTTATCTTTGTTTTTATGCTATAAGAATTTAAAGCATATTTAAATAATTAAACATTCATTTTTTTTCTGATATCATTTTTCTTTTCCAGTTAAACGTCTTGTTGTCTGAGCTTTGGTTTTACTTCTTACAGCATTATTTATCCTTTGTCTTGTTTAGTGTGACATCATTTTTTTCAGTTGTCCTTTTGACATAATTCTTATTAAAGTGTTGAGCAGTGTCATTGCATATCTTATGAATCAGTAGCTAAATATATTATATTTCTGCATTCAAAACAGTTTCATCAAGAATCTTGTTTCTTTACGAAGAAATAATTTTTAAGTCAGGCATGATAAATAACATGAATTTTGATGTTATTCTTTTTGAAACCTTTAAGAGCCAACAGACTGTCCTTTCCTCCTTTTTAATAGGAAAGTCATTGACAAATGTGTTATTGTTGCCCACTTTATAGGGGAATTAGACCAGGGAACTTTCTGAATTAATTCTTTGTACAAATAAGAAATAGATTTTATTATTGTAGAACTTGGAGGAAAAGGTCCTAGTTTTGTAGCAGTTTTCACAAGTGACTTACGTGCTGCCTTCATGCCATGTGAAAATCCATCTACTAGGTTTTTGGAAGCTAGCTGGTTAGGAAATTTATCATGTTACTACCATCTATCTTCTCTAGTATGCCATAAATTCTCAGTTTATCTAATAGCCATGTATTTTGTTTTAAGAAGAAATTAGTCTGTATCTTGTCCTCTTTTAATCTGCCATCTATGTCAGATACATAATTTTCTACTTCCTTTATTTGAACTCAATGCTGCTATATAATGGTTTTGAGAAGTTCAGTTTGTTTATTAATGGTCATTTGGAAAAAATGGCATTTCTACTGGTGGTCAAAGTGAAATTCCTTGAGTGTCAGTTGCCTGAAGAAAAAGACACAGAGGAACACAATGTTGATCACTATTTTCTATAGACAATCATCGTTAGTGCTCATTTTAAGTGTTTGCCAGCAATGATTTCTTTCTTTTGGAATACATCTCCCTAATGGAGTTGGTATATATAAGTTCAGGGGTTTGGAGGTGCAGGGACCAATGCTTGAATTTAACTGTTTTGCCCTTCTGTGTTCCAGGCATTGTTTTACAGTGTTTCCAATGCTTGTGATTTTGCAGTTTGTTGATCCATACTATAAATGAAAAATATTCATTTTGAAAAGGAATTGATACGTTTTCAAAGATAAATTCTCTATTACGGTCACTGCCTGTTGTAAATTCATCATATATATGTTTTTTAGAAGATCTTAGGATGTTCATTTTCTTATACTGTTCTAGTTTAGTTAGTTTTTGGAAAGTCAATAATAATAATACCATAGCTACTATACATTCACGCTTCTGACAAAAAAATAAGTAAAATGAAGTTCTTAAAATGATCCATCTCTTTTTTAGTCAAATAATACGAAACTCTCCAGACACATTTTATAATTATGAAGAGAGCATCTAAAGGAAGATGCTACTTAATCATTTTGAAGTCCTCCACTGTGAATGATTTATACATGAGTAGAAAACATTAGCCACATATTAAGTTGATCTTCTACAATGCTGGTATAACATCTGATTAAAAAGACTAGTTCCAGCACTGACCTTTGTGGCAATATACTGCTTTTTGACTTTTCACCTCAAATTTCCACTTTGATTTATACATGAGTAGAAAACATTAGCCACATATTAAGTTGATCTTCTACAATGCTGGTATAACATCTGATTAAAAAGATTAGTCCCAGTACTGACCTTTGTGGCAATATACTGCTTTTTGACTTTTCACCTCAAATTTCCCCTTTAGCAACAACCCCTCTACCTCCTCTGCCAGCTTTTGGTCCACTCCATGATTTTGTTTTAGGCCTCAGACCTATACCCTTTAATCCTCTGATCAGTCTGCTTTGAGAAACACTGTCAAAAGCCCTGTTGAAGCTCATAAATATTGCATGCAATGGATTCCCCCTTGTCTACCTCAGTTTTAACCAAGTCATAAAACTGAATCAGAAGGACTGACATAACCTTTATTGTATGAAACCATGATGTCTACCCTCAACCAATTAGTATACAGGAACTAGACAAAGCTTTTTTCATGTCATTACCTGAAACAGAAGTAAGACAGATGGGCTAAAACCATCATTATGCAAAGCAGACTTCATCAGTAACCTTGAGTCTTGCAGAACACTATAGTTGCTAAGGAAATGCTTTAAAGTTCTGTAGGTATTTCTTCAAATACCACTGCCAGATATTTTAGAATGCCGATGGAAGCTTAACTGAGTGCTGTGACTTACCTCTTACAAGATGCTTGAATTACTTCTTCTGTTCTTCCCTACCAACTCTTCTAGATGCTAATATGTCCCACTTCCTATGCTGGCAGCCTTCCTTGATAATTCTGTGTAAATGCATGAGTGAATAACTCTCTCAGTGATGCTGGCTGATCTTAAGCATTTTTAAACTTCCCCCATAATAAAGTGATCTGCCTGCTAACTATTTCTACATTCACTAATGTAATCAAAAATGTCATTTTTTATCCTTAGGCAGTTATTAGGCCATGGTGGTGCAGCGGTTAGCATTGTCGCCTCACAGCAAGAGGTTCTCTGGTTTGATTCTCAGCTGGAGCACCTTCTCTGTGGAGTCTGCATGTTCTCCCTGTGGTCAAGTGATGTTTAAGGACATGCTTGTAGGTGCGTGTGTGAATGGGTGTGTCTTCTTTGAAGGTTGGGTGTCAGGCTGGCATCTCGGCACTGTAAAAATCCACTGCTAATCATTAGCAGACCAGAGTTCTGCTGTGGTGACCCCTAATTGGGAAAAGCCAAAATACATTAGTTTAGGTAGTTATTAGGCATATAATCCAGGAAATACCTCTCAAATGTCCAGATTTTCACAGGATGTCCAGATTTTTGCTTCATATTTTTCATCTCCTCCTTAAAAAATGTGTGGTTTTCCAGCAAATCATTAAACACTGAAGTCAGCAAATAAATACAGGTTTTGAGTTTAGACTTCATATTGTTCAGAAAATGAATGCTAACTCAAAATCTGCTATTCTAGTGACTTAGTTTATAAGAGCAATTTTAAAATCTGTCCCTATTTTGAGTCCTTGACCACCCCCCCATTATTTTTAGCTCTGTCCAGATTTCTTGCATTAAGTAGTGGAGATGTATGGTCCAGGAGACCATCAAGGAGCCAATCTTAAATTCCCTCAAAACGCTATCTGGTTGAATGTTTTGCTCAACCAAGGTCACACAATAGGCAAATGAAGGCTGTAGGACTCAAACCCTGTACTACAAGAATTAACAGCTCATAATCTTACTTATATGCACTAATTGCCAGACTAATTAATGTAATCACCTGGGATGGGAAGACAACCCATGAACTTCTGATTTTCTAACACCAAAAAGCAAGTGTGCTACCTATTGAGCAACTGAAACTCATGGCACACACCCACCCTGCTGGCTTGTTATCATGCAAAGAATGTCACAGCTAAAAGATGGGATGTTGGTGTTGCTGACATATTTTACTGCATTAAACCTGAGTTTGTCACAGATGCCGTACTTCATTTTTGTTTGCTTTTTCCCTTGTGGGAGTCAGTACAGACAGAAAGGGTCCTTTCCCTATTTCTGTGTTTGTGCAACCTTGTAGTTATGGTATACAGAGATTGGAGTTATTAGAGGCGGAGCTCCACATCAGGGTTATAGGAAAAGGTAATATGTGCTATATGTTTTTTCTTTTCTTATTTAATATGTAGGTGCTTTAGTCATGATCATTTGCACCTTGAATAAGTGAGATGCAATGATTATCCATTCCTTATCTTTAAGTCCACATATATGCACAAGATCACCATTCTGTATATACGCAGACTTTTAAATAAACTTGTCAGTCCCCAGACTGTGATGTTGACAGCATTATGTAGAAGTTTGCATATGCTGTGTAGTATGTTTTATTATGCTATTTCATGATCACAGTGAGCCGCTAAATTATGATAAATGATAAGAACAGTAGTTCTTTCTGTCACTCTGTATTACATTTTCACAGCAATCCCAAAGACTGTTCTTGGTTTCTGATGTGTGACGTATTCCATTTAGTTTGTTCTTAATTTCTCCCCAAAGACTTCCTGCCCATTAGAATGCTCTTCCCTCCAGTCTCAGCTGATGCTCTTCTCTTCTTTCCTGCCTTCAAATAAATGCAATTGACACGCCTTTTGTGGTTCATTTAGACTCTCCGCATTACTAGATAACTTCTACCGCATGTCCTAATCAGCCAATACAGATTGATCTTCTATTTTTACATCTGTGTTACACTGCTATAACAACACATTCTTCATGATGCTCTCTCAGTATTACTACTTACTAATATTGAAAACTGCCTTGACATCTTGGAATAAAGTCCAGGCTATAAATCAGTTTGTTCTTCCTTGTTCAATCTTATAGTTTTAGTGTGATTGATTCAAACAGCAGTACCTTAATTGGACAAGTTGTTGTTGTTTGCCTTTCGGCTTTTTCCCGGTAAGGGATCACCACAGCGGAACTCCGGTCCACTAATGATTGGCAGTAGATTTTTTTTACGAAATGCTGAGGTGCCAGCTCGACACCCAACCTTTAACGAAGGCACGCCCATTTACGCACGCATGTCTTTCGAGCGCTACCCAACCGTGGGGAGGACATGCAGACTCCACACAGAAGGCACTCCCAAACCAAGCCGAGAATCGAATGGGAGAACCTCTTGCTGTGAGGTAACAACGTTACTGCCGTACCACCGCGGCATAGTACCTTAATTAGTACCTTAATTGGACAAGTAAACAACAAAAATACTTCATGTATATCAAATGATATATGCATATATATATATATATATATATATATATATATATATATATATATATATATAAAATGTGCATACCAAGATTATATATTCCTTGATCTAAAGGATCTGAACCACTAAAATGTAGGTGTTCTCCTTTAACAGTAAATAATCTCTAAATATTTCATGTGTGTACTCTAGAAAATCTGGTATTATGTTTGTATCTATTGTTGAACATCTGTCCTTTTTGTAATATTTCACTGTATGTATACATGTAATGTATGCCTGGAGCTTTTCTCCCCGGGCCTCCGCTGAAAATAGACCTATATCCAGTCGGACTTTCCCGGTTAACAAATGCAAAATAAATAAAAATAAATGTATAGGCCTCAATGAAAATGGCTACATGTATAGGACTGCAACTATGGGACTTTTTGGTGGGTTGTATATATTTAGAAAGCTTGTGAGGAAACTATTACTCTGTTAATTTTGTTTTACTTGGATCACTTGTCTGTGTACTTAATAAAGGACTTTCGACTGGAAACAGACTTGCTTGGATTACTTTCGAATACTTAGTAATTCTGTATAATATTTCATATTATATATATATATATATATATATATATATATATATATATTTTTTTTTTTTACTTAAGACGAGTTTAAGTTCGCTACTTCTACTACTATTGCCTGATCTGACTAATATGCAATGATTAACTAGAGATATATGGACTGAATATCTTCCGCACAGAGAAGTTTCTTACACTGTTTTGCAACTATGGGACTTTCATACATATTTGCTGACCTCATCAGCTCCAAACATAGGAAAGAGAAGAAGTCTAAGATGACATCTTAGCTAAGTTTAGCAGAAGCATTTGAAACAGAAGGAATGGAAACTAAACCAGAAATAATCTTGAATCAGACAGCAACTAAAAGTGCCAAAAAAGGATTCAAAGGGACCAGAGGAAATGGAAAGGAAAGAAAACGTTAAAGTCTGCAAATGTGGTAAGTGTAGCAAACTTCTAGAACAACCACATACTGACCTAGATTTGACAAAGGAAAGGTTAAGAAGAGGTGAATTTAAACCAAAAGATGAAAGGCTAATAATGGTGGTCCAAGATAGTGGCCTACATACACAGTGGTTTACAAGGTCTATACAAAAAGTGGGAGAAACAGATAAATGCAGATTATGCAAAACAGAACTAGAAACACTTACACATCTCATTACGGAGCGTGATACACTCATGGCTGAGGGTCCATATACTGAAAGGCACAATAATGTGGCAAGGCTGTTGCACTGGGGGTTGTGTAAAAACTACAGTATAGCTTTACATGCTATTACAAACCCCAAATTTTTGGAGAAATAAAAAATAGCAGATACCTATTTTATTTACTCTTATGATAACCTTTGTTATTCCAGCTATAAAAACAGGGACTTAAAAATAGGCATACATTTAATATAATAGGAATAACCTTTCAGATTATTATTTATTCTGCCTCCAGATGATGCATGTCATGGGAAGATATAACTCAATTAATTTTTACATGTAGAGCTGTAACAGTGATTGTGATATGAAAACAAGCAACTTTGAAAAGGGACACAAAACACCTTCCGAGGTCACTCTTAAGCTAACACTTTATGAGGTGCTACATTCCCCTCATGTAAAAACCTTCTATACTTCGGGAGCATTGCAGGCAACAGCTTAATAGGTGGAAATAATAAAAAACTACAGCTGTGTCATGTTTTAATGAATTCATCCTGCTAAAACTCCCATCCATGAACTGAAACTTATTTCCACCCAACAAAACAGCAACACAAAATAAATAAAGGCACAAATGTAGGCACCTGTGCCCTCACATTCTCCATGCAAGGACATGTGCCTCCTCCAAAATGTCAATGATAATGTTTCTTCTCTGTGGAATCCATGTTACTAAGAAAGGGAATGCATCATTTACCTTAATACACCTTCTTTTCACACAGGATGGTGACTAGAAAATATTCCAGTTACTTCCAACACTATTAACTTCTCACTGCTCCTGAGAGTGAGTATATACTGTTTTAGTGTGCCTCTGTTTTGGGTGGAGGGACACATGGAAAGGTCCAGAAAAAACATTACAGAGCACATGGCTTTCAGCTCTTCTACTTTAGCATGCTTCCTAATCCACTCAATTCACAAACTTAACTCAGGTATGGAGCTGCAAATTTTACTTCTGCAGTATTTTCTTTAGTGTCAGCCTATTTCACCTCTTTTCCTGGAGGATTATTTTATAAATAATTAACAGCAAATTGAATTATTTAAGTGAAAACTACTAAACTCTAAAAATCTGATCGTAAATTAGCAGGGCATTTGATGACTTAATGCAGACCTCCTTTTCATGTCAAGGGTTGAATCAGGTAGTCTGCTAATAACATAACATCCACAAAGTTCACCGGTGCCCTTGACATGTGCATGGTACAGCTAGCTATACCATGGCTACTTACAGCCTTATGTATTGCAATCCTTCCCCCTTTGAAAATGATCTGCATTTCCCCTTCCCCCAGCTATTATATTAATAATTGACTAAGGAGTAAAGAGTCACATTTTTTTCATTGTGTTCCTTGGCCAGTCTTGAAAGGGTGTCTCCATGGATCTAACTGATTACCAAAATAAGATAAGATAAATAGCTAAATTCTTACTAAAGAAAAAAACTATGCTCAAGGCCAAATTGCATCACAACTCATTTAATTGTCTTCTCTAAATTCTTGTGTATATCTCTGGGAAGCTGAGTTGCCCTTGTATTGTTTGTACATACTACAAGCAGATTTGCTTCAATTTCTGGAACTATGTATGGTGTAATTTTTAATAGACAAATGGCCGCTGCAAGTGGTCCCTGATGTCCCACCTCTATTTTCACTTTATATCCTTGACTGCATAAACTAACACTGTGCTCTTACAAAGACTCTTGAATTCATTACAAATGCATTTTCTCACAATATGAAGCAAGTTCACACAGAAAGTGCCAACATGAGTTCAAGATACTCATATATCAGCTGATACAATAACTCAATGATACCAAGAATAGTTGGATGAACTGATAAGTGATGCGTTTATGAGCTTGTCAGGCCACAGATATTGGTTATTAGCTCATATATATTTATGGCTTCTTTTTTTATTTTATCAGGTATTGTACTAGGAAGATTAATAATGCTGACAACTTAAAAAAAACATTAATACGTTGCCAACAGTGTCAAGCCTGAGCCAAAACAATGAAAATAAGCTGTTCTTCATGTCTTCTCCACTCACCTCACTTTAATAGGTCAAACAACTTAAACTTCCTACTGAATGATGTAAGCCCAGATGCTTATTCTAACTCACCAAGACTTAGAAAGACACCACCTATCTCTCGACTAAGGTGAGCATTGAGTTGCAGTTTACCTCTTCAGCACATCCTCAGTGCTGTAAGCTATAAATTAAAATGTGTGCAGCAGGACTGCTATTTATTCAAATGTTAGGTACTGCTTATATGGGAGACTAGGTGGGAAGAAGCAGGATGGAGAACAAGACAAAAGCAACCACTTCACACATGAGACACAGGGAACCCAGATGTGTTTTTTTTTTTTTTTTTTAATTAAATGCAGTGGGCAATTTACTACCTTTGTAATTGAAGCCCTGTTGAACAAAACTACAAACAATGAGTGTTTCATCACTGAAGCATCATTACAGAATATAGTCATTAATATTAAATTCTTAAACCTAGATGCAAAAGACAAAAAGAATATTAGAAGAAATAAAGCTATAGGTACAGCTGAACAAAATTAATAAGAACATAAAAATAGGATAACTATAAATGGGATCGTCAGCATAGTTTACATCTTAAGTGCTTTCAATCATACTAAATCATTGGAATTTAGTCTAGTACAAAGCAGTTTTACTGTTCACCGAGCAGATGTGTGAAGAACTATGAGATGATACATGGTGTCTTAGTACCCTGTACAGAGGATACATGCTGTTTTAGCTGTGTAACATCACAGAATACTCTGGGGGAGGTCCTGGAAAGCCTTCCAGCAGGATGCATCAAATGTTGCAGTAACAGCAGTGACCTGGAATAACAGTCACATTTCCACTTTGTACAGGTGTGCTGTTGCATTAGGGGACCACAGCATCCACAAGGAAATCTAACCATCTGGAGCTAGCCATGGCTTAATTTACTAAAGCTTTCAACAAAAAACAAGTCCTGTTAAGGGACTGTCAGTTTAATGTCTTTTGGTCCCCACAAGCATCACATTCTGCTATTTCATGAAACCCTCTGGGAAAATAAAGTGTTGAGTAAGAATTATGGTAAAAATATAGCTGTGAAGAGAACCACTTCAGAATGCTGTACACGCTGTACACAGAATGCAAGAGTCAAATAGTAAAACTAAAGAGTGTAGATTGTTCTGGTGCCCCATTGATTAAAAATGATAGTTTTGCTTTCCAAAGTCAAGTCCACCCACTCCTTATTTAATAAACTGTAAACTGGGGATATCTTGATCACTGAAAGGGATGGTTTCCTTTGTGACAGAATTTGCACAGGTCAAATTGAGGGATGTCCATTATAAAATATAATTTAATATTCCAGGCCATCAAATGCAAATAGCACTTCTAAATTGTAGGTACATCAATAATCAAAGGATAATTTGCTGTGTGTGTGTGTGTGTGTGTGTGTGTGTGTGTGTGTGTGTGTGTGTGTGTGTGTGTGTGTGTGTGTGTGTGTGTGCCTAATTGGCTTCTAAATTACTATGGATTTGACACATAGTATGGGTGGATAACACCAGAGTGAGATGTCTCTTCCTAGTAGGTTTGAAATCCTTAATTGAGCTTCCAGGCCCAGCATAGTGCTGATGTTGTAAACCATGCCCTCAGATTACAAGGTAATGATTTAGGGTACCAGAAATACCAAGACGTGAATGATTGGTCATAATATACTGTATGTTTCAACTTTGGTACAAGCAGTTGGTCTACGTAAAGACTGTAGCAAACTTTAGAAGAAAAGAAGAAAGGATCTGGCAGCCCCCACCCCATTTTCCTTAAAGTGAGTACAGTTCAGCTGGAACTTTTTGGCCAAGCACTACAACTTTTTTACCATTTAAGGAGTTTTATTCCACAATATGTAGATAATCCAAGGAAACAGAATTTGCTTTAGGGCACTGACCTCACCTGAAAATGGCAAGCAATGGACCATCCACATATGGAAGGTATTAAGAAGCTTGTTATAAAATTACTATAAATGTATACCTGCCATGTATTTGATACTTGGCAATAGCATCATCCTAAATACTCTGGACTTTCTTTCACCCAAGGAAATGGACCATTCTGCTACTACAACAGTTCCTACGTTATTGACTAACCAGAAAACTAAATGTTTTATCCACATTGACTTTGAGCCCAGATATGTGTTTGAAGGCAAAAGCAGAAGGTGTGAGTGTTCAGTGATGGGTCCCTAAAAATCACCAGATGATGGCAAAGAATAGCACCTTGTCCTCTCTTCTTCAAAGTTGTCAGCCCTGTACTGACTCCTAGGCACATGCCACTAGGATTTCAGTGGCCATGATGATTAATGTGACTTTGTGTGATGTTATTTCCTAAAAGAAGGTCTTGATACTGGTAGCCATGGGTCAAGACATTTGCCATAGTAAATGGTACAAAGCATTCATGGCCTGACTCATGTCAGAGGTAATGTGATAAGACTCCATTCTCTTCCTGAGGTATGCTCACATGATAAAATTAAAAGCTTTTGGCAGCCCTGAACTGACCTCCTACACATATAACAGAATTACATGGACATGATCTGCACTACATCACCCTGTCAAAGAAAAGTGCAAGGGAAAGTTTAGTCTATAACTCATTGCAAAATAGCTGAAAAGCAGTCAATGGTAGCTCAGAACTAAAAATAAACACAAAACAAAGCTATCCACACTGGTCTAAGAGTAACGAAGATCTTTTCTTCACAAGTCTTGGTGCAATGTGGATTGGTTTGTTTTATGACTTATCACAGTTTTGTGCAATCATTTTTAAATATATCTTATTTTCCATAGTTACAGGGAGGTGGGACTTTGGATGGGTTCTTACCTGATTTGTGTATGCTTTTCAAAAATAGCCCCCATAAGCTTGAACTTATTTTCTCATAATAATTACAAATGAACAGTTTCATTCAAAGCTCATCTAAAGTTTTATTGTGCATATTGCTATAATGCTAATGGTTAAAAAGTCTACTAACAGTGATCCCCATAATATGAATCTAGTTCAATTTTAACAAATGCTTTTGTGTATCAACTTAATAATGAATTATATATATAGTGCCTGATTGCTCTACATAATAAACATATTTGCAAATATCATCATTTTTACAGTTATAACAAACATGCCTTTTTTTATTGAAGTTTATACTAGGTTTTGAAATACTTAGTCAAGAAATTGTATGTTTAATATGTCTGGTTATGCTATTAATTGCAAGTTGCCTTTCCTTTTGCTTATATTGAAAAATTGCATTTTGCCTCCTATAGTCTGTTCTACATGATCTGACTTCTTTATCTAGCTAGCTAATGGATAAATTATTGTGTTTTTATATTCTAGCAAACAATTGTTTTTACATCAAAACAGGTCAGTGAATTTTCTGTCTAGTGTACTGGGAGATAGCCTGGTCTGTTTAAATCAGGGAAACACCTGATGCTTCCTAATGTAGTTTAAGCTGGAGGCTTATCAATCAGCTTATCTTGTTTTTAGTGCCTTTATAAATTCTATACAACTGAGTGGCTCTTGTCTCATTTATTCAAACTGAAGTACTTTTATTGAATAATCACACTTCTATAAACTGTTTAAAGTACACTGCTGTATCTATATGTTTAAGGCTATTTGTGGTAGCATTTCACTCTGGACAGTCCTTTACTATGCTTTTACATTAGAGGACTGCGATTATTCATCTAGTAGCAGTAAGTGTTTACCTGATCTATCTGAGCTGGGAAATACACTTCTCTACACTTGATTTGCACTGTTCTGATACTTACATAGCATAGACTAGATTCAGACCATCTGAATTTAGCATGTTATTAATATACTTCAGCACTAATCCAGCCATCTTACATTAAGAAGGGCTCCCTTGCACCCTTGTAGCAGAAGAGTGTGTATCCAGCCTTGTGTGAGCTGGGGGTTGCTGGAGGAAGGTTCACTGTGCATGATCCTATTGACAGATTTGCTTAAAAGTGTTTTCATTTTGCTTCTATTTAAGCCTCACGTCAGCAGTGCACAGTGCAACAGGGGTTCCCTGTATAGACACAGATGCCTTGAAACAAAATTTTTCCCTAGATATCTGTCATTGGAATCCTCCCAGGCTTCTCTACTGCACTATGGGCACACTGAGCAGTGCTGCCACACTTATCATCCATAGTCTTCAATAGAACAAGCACCTTTGTTAGTCACAGCATGAAAATTGGTCAAACTAGCCCATCAGTACATACGATAAAAACCTGCTATAATGCATGGGAAGTTTCCCATCATTTCACCAGCCATGCTGACTGATATGGGCATCCTGAGGCAGTGTAGTAACCACTTACTCCTAAAATAAATACCCTATTTGAGAGATGTAATTACACTATGAAACTGGAATAAATTCTCTCATGTAACAACAAAATGGACATCAAATAGTAAGAACCAAATACCTCTCAAATTCCTGATTCACGACTGTAATTAAAAATGTAACCCAAAGTCCGTGGTGAATGGAAAATTCCTTTAATGTAGCATAAGCACAGACTAATAAAACCTTCAAGTTCAACTTAGCACTTTTGCCTACAATGTAAAATATACAGGCATCTTCAGAGTCAAACAAATCAATACATTCTTACCATTTAAATAAATATGTAAATGAAACACGAATGCAACGTACTTTCCTGTTATAGAGATGTCACGCAATGCAAACCATCCATATAATTTAATTTAAAAATCATAGAAAGCTATTTAAAACTATTTATAGCACAATTCAAAACATCAGCGCCCTTTAAAACTACACATCATAATTCAATATATGTACTTAAATAAAACAAAACTTCTTGGGTCGTAATAATGATCATTGGGTTGTTGCCCCATTGTCATCAAAACTGTCAGCTTAGGAGGTGGAGCCTGAATGGCTAACTGAAAGCAGCAGTATTTTAGAGCTCTATATGTTGTATTTCTTCTGGCTTTTCCCAGTTAGGGGTCGCCACAGCGGAACTCTGGTCTGCTAATGATTGGCAGTAGATTTTATATGGGTGCCGAGGTGCCAGCTCGATGCCCAACCTTCAACAAAGGCACGCCCATTCTACGCATGCCTTTTGAATGCCACTCGACCGCGGGGAGGACATGCAGACTTCACACAGAAGGCGCTCCAGCCGAGAATCCAATGGGAGAACCTCTTGTTGTGAGGCAACAATGCTACCGCTGCACCACCGCGTCCATATAGCTAGTTAAATAAGACAGGAAAATTTTTTTTTTCTTCAAAGTATAAAATCTTATAGATAAAGGTCTAATTTACATAATTAGAAACTTTGGTGAAGTTTTACAAATAATTTCCTGTCAAAAAGCTTGGAGATATATTCACTTGTTAAAATGAGCAACTCAAGGAATTCTCACCAGGATGCTGCCTTAAAGAAGGAACAACAGATAGCTTCTACCCTGCAGGAGTTGTCTTTGAAGATGGATGATTTTAAAGAGAACCTAGAAAATCTTAAAACAAGCAGTCAAAAACCAGGCTGACACCCTCAAGGAAATACTACAACAACACCAGACAAGGATAACAGGAATAGAGGTTTCTCTAAATGACTTAGCAAGTAGACTTAAGGAAGAGGAAACACAGAAAGAACTGCTTCTTAAAACAAAACACTTGGTTGGTTAATAAAGTAGATGACTTGGAAAATAGGGAGAGGAGAAATTACATCAGGATTTTTGGATTACCTGAAAACAGAGAAGGTGAGGATATTATTTCCTTTTTATCAAGCTGGATCCCTGACTTTTTAAATTTAAAAGAAGGACTTTCCTTTGGCATTGAGAGGGCACATAGAGCTCTTGGGAAACGTGCCACTAACTCAAACTCTCCTCCTAGGTCAATAATTATCAAAGTTCTTTCATACTTGGACAAGAAACTGATTTTAAGATCTGCATGGAGGAAGGCACCTCTAAAATATAAACTGAGCCTGATAAGATTTGATAACGACTATTCATCTAGAATAATGGAACAAAGGAAAAAAGTGTGGCCAATGATAAAGTTTCTGAAACACAATAACATCAAGGCACAACTTGCATATCCAGCTAAGATAAGAATACTGTATGCCAACGAGATGAGGACTTTTATTGACTTAGAGGAAGCCTCTTCATTTATTAAAACTAATAATGTGATTACTTTACCAGAAGATATGGATTGCATGTCACCTTCTCTCAAGAGAACAAAAGAAACAAATGTCTGGACAGATGTCAAAAAGAAAAAGCAAAAGACTGATACTGTTACAGCCAAATCTCTCAAAGCATCTACTGTGATATGAATTGTTTTAACATTACTTTAAAGGTCCAGTTTTACAGACTGGAATTTTAAAACAAAGGTAACTAACTACTGGAATCTTTATCTATATTTTTTGAAAATAGATGGCACATGAGAGTTTTCATATTACCTCAGGTATATAAAACAGGGTACTTTTCTTTCACAGAAGGAGGGTTACATAGCGCATAAAATATTTATACAGTAAATCAACATACATAGTATATGTGTATTTCTCTTAATTTTTCTCTTTTCTTTCAACCTCATCTCTCTTTTCTCATTATTATTTTAACTGCATCTTGTCAACCCTTTCTAAATTCTCTCCTATTTACTATACTAATATAGTCTGCATATATTTAATAACTCAATATCTATACATAGAAAAATAATAGTCTAAAATAATCCAGTTTTAAGGTAGACTAATTGGAATAGTGAACTTAATTCATTATTACAATATTTATTAGCTTAATGATAGTCACTGTTATGCTTTTTGGGATTGGGGACATGTTTGTGATTAACTCTGAAATGTTCCATTCATGTACATATGTCCTTTGAATTATTTCCTTTTAGTATTAACAAATACATAAAAAAAGGAGGGGAAATGTAAACTGCTGCAGTTTCTAAAGACACTGTGAACCTGCGAAGTGCATTTAGCCTCACAGATAACAAATAATAAGAAAAGGTAATGTTTTTTAGTTTTTAAAAGGAAAAACAACCTAAGCAAGGTAAAATAAATACATAATAGGACTATTTGTAATAGTTTATGACTTATTCTCATAGAATTACATATTCCTGGAAACACAACTGAAATGTTCCCAAACTACATGTGCACTTAAATGTAGCTGATTGATTAAAATGTATTACTCAGTTTAACATGCTGATTTCACAAGCTGTCTGCACTGTAAAAGTTACATTTTGTATGTTACTTGAAATTGTCAGTCTCTAGTGCACATGAAAAGATACATATTACTTTTTGCAACATGTTATCTTTGCAGTTACCTCACACTCTGTACACACCCACTTGGTAACTGATAGCTATTCATTTAAAATATCAGTTTAAATATTAAATGTGCCCCTGAAATGCTATTGACATTTTGACAAAATATAATCTGAACTGTAAAATGAATTACTTGAAAGAAGTAATGAATAGGATTTCAAAGACAGTTCTTGACACTGCAGTAAAAGTAAAAATATATATTCACAAGGAAGTATTGAAATGTTTTAGTCTTCCAGTTAAAATAGCTTACTGTCAACATTATGTGATATCAGAAAGTTTGAAGAGCTAGGAAATTACTATTCTTTGTCTTTATAATTATTATTAGACAGATGTTAGACTCTGCTTTGTTTAATGAATTGTGACATATGTTTATGAGGAAAAGTGGACTCAGTTACTCACACTGGACTACACATTCCTGGAAACTCAACTGAAATGTCTCCAATTTACTTTTGAATTTAAATGAAACTGCCTGATTAATAAGCATAACTTACTTTAATAACCTGAATTCATAAGCTATCTGCTGTATATATGCTACATTATATATGTCACTTGCATATGACAGTCTCTAGAGCACACGAAAAAATACATATTATTTTTGCAACATGCTATATTTGCACTAACCATACAATCTAAACTAACTCAATTGGCAACTGACAAGTTATTTATTTGAAACATCAGTCTAAATATTAATTGTGCCCTTGAAAATATTGTTGCCGTTTTGACAAAATAAAACCTGAATTGAAAAAGGAATGATTTGAAGAAGTGAAGTATTGTACAGATTTCCAAGACAGCTACTGACACTACAATATAAGTAGAAATCTATACATGCAAGGAAAAATTGAAATGCTTTATACTTTTAGTTAAAACAGCTTATTGTTAACTTTTTGCTTTATCAGAAAATTTAAAGAGCTAGGAAATTATTTCTAATTTGTCTTTATAATGTTTACTAAAGTGATGTTAGTCACTGACTTGTTTACTGGATTGCGAGTCATGTACAAGGACAGACTACTGAATGATATTTCTGTTTACCTATGTTTGCTGAATTTGTTTTATTAGTACTGATTTAAAACAAGGGAAAGAAAGGGAAGGGAAATCTCTGATTTTGGTCAAGGGAGGAGAGGCTTAAGAGTATTCTAACTGCCCTGAGAACTCTCTAAGATGCTCTAAATACTATTTGATTAATACTTACCTAAGTTAAGTCTTGATTACCATATAGGTACCTTCACATTCATTCTAGACCTGATGTGATTACCCATTCTGGAAGCAGGAGGTGCCCTATGCATGATGGGAATTGTCAGGGTGATCATAGTTCATTCTTAGACTCTGCTTTGTAAATCTATAAATATGTAAAAGCACTGCACACTAGAATGTAGGGTGCCTCTTCTCAGAGTCAGAATACCACTGATAAGCCATGTCTTTTCATAAGTGTAAGTTGAAGTTGGTGAGCTGAAGAGTGGGAAAGTAAAGGAAGGCAGTACACCTACAGTAAATTCATGTTTCATTGGTAATCACTCATTGTCTCCTGCAGAGTCCTTTCAGTCAAACTATTTTAGTAATAATCTATTTGTTGTTGGCATATTTAGTGTATGCTCCTCTGTTGCATTTAATTTATCCAAAATTACATATCTGACATGTTTGGGATCTCTTAAGGGTAACTAAATACTGGATATTTTCTAAGTCAACATAATAATTGTTTACACTACTAACATTCCATCCTGATATATAAAATACTATAGAACAATAATAGAATAATATAGAATTTCATATCTCTTTTAAGAAAATTCTCCATATAATAATTTAACATATGGAGCTCAGTTAATATTGTTGGTTAAAGGTATGAGTGATAATCCAATAGAGCTATCTTTATCTATTGGATTAGGAATGACTTTCATTTTATGTTTAATGGGAAATTCATATTTACTTGTATTCGATACTTTAGAATTGTGTTTTATAGAAGTACTTTTTTAAAGCCTGACCAGAATTTTACCCTACTTGTATTAAAAGAAGAAAGAACATTAAATTACACTCCCAAGTTTACACACATAAAAATAACATTCAGTGTTATCAGAGAATATGGTATAACTACTATAATCAAAATAAAAAAAAAAAAGCAAAACGTTTCTTCCAACAATAACTTGAAATGAATTTAACGTTCTTATCATTAAATACTAATGGCTTAAATAATGCAAATAAAAGATCAAACTTACTAAAATATTTAAAACTAAATAAGGCACAAGTAGTATTTCTCCAGAAAATGCATTTTAAGACTAATGATAGCTTTATTTGGAACCCTAAGGACTATACAGTCTTAGCTCAGTCCTCCTATAGAACAAAGACAAAAGGAGTATCAATTCTCTGGAAGAAAAACATAATCACTCAAAAAGTTATTTATAAATATGAAGACAAAGAAGGTCTACTAGCATTTGTTATAATTAAATTTAATAACAGAATATGGACCTTAGCTAATTTATATTTGTTCCCAGGAATTGGAGCAGGAATGGTTAAAAACTCCTAGATTTTGTTTCCAATATTTATAAAGGAAATCTTATACTGGGAGGAGAATTTAATTGTACCTTAGAAGCTTCTGAAACCACCAAGAAGTCTTTTCGCATAGCAACTATTTCAAAATCCTTAAAAAGATGGATTGATTCATTTCATTTAATAGACACTTACTTATAAAGTAAAAGATGATAAATCCTTATTATTTTCCCATAAAGACCATAGATTTGGAACACAAACCAGAATAGACAAATTATTCGTAGTTCAAGATTTACAAACAAAAATCCTCAACTTCTCAGTGGTTCCATGCCCCTTCTCAGATCATGACTCTCTGATAATGAAGCTCCAAATAGAGTTTAAACCTTTAATCCTCTCAACTAGAATTCCATCATATATCACGAAAATTAAAGAATTCAGACCCTGGATGTTGTCAGAACTACAATTATTTCTTGAAATTAATAATACAACAGAAATCAGTAGAGTCATGGTTTGGGACTCATTAAAAGCATATTTATTTGGTAAGACCCTTAGCTGGTACAAAAACAAAGTTAGAGAGTGGGAAACTGAAACATTAGACTTGCAAACCAGACTCTTGACAGCAAAATCTAAAAAAAAATCAGAATTGTCCAGAAGTCAAAAAAGAAATAGAGGAATTAAATAAAAAATATAATGACATTCTAATACACAAAACTTGTCTAGCCTTGGAAAAATTAAAACTAAACTCATTAGCCACCTCCCCCAGATATCTACATAACTTATCTACAAGAATTAAAATGCAATCTAAAGCAAATAACATTGGTAGTCATACCTCTCAACCTGGAAACATAAAAAATCTGGACAAGGCCCATGAAAAATAGGTACAAATTTGTATGCTGATTAACATAAAATGTGCATACATAATTAAGTAACCCCACCCACTCCAAAGGAATTGTGTGATACCAACTTTCAAATGCAAACTGAAGAACAGACAACCAAAATATGGCACCAGAGTCCCCTTGCAGCCATTCCAATGTCTCATTACCTGGCTTTTTCACCCAATTTACCATAAACACTAATGTGTGCATACTGCTTTACTTCTACAATGATCATTTTGATTTAATTTTTACATTTCGTAGCACAATACACACAAACACTAATAGATATTTGCTAACAAAGCAACACTGTCTCACAATGAAAATATACTTGGCATTAAAACTTCTCTGCCCTTGAAACTTACATTCATTGAAACAGCACCACACCACAAACAAAGAAAATGCATCTGGCCAGTGGTGGATAAAGATTACCTTTGGGTGGTTTTCAAATCATAGGCCCCCAGTTTGCACACGAAACAAGAAACATATATGCATTCTTTGCTACGCCTTCCTGACTTTATTAAATTATATTCCTTGTATAATACAGCACACTGGTTAGACTTAAGTTAGACAGCATTTTAAAATGTATTGTTTGAACATTTTTCCAGTAGGCAATGAAACAAAATGCATGAACCAATAATGAGAAAACTGCCCAATTCAGAACATTTCCATCATAAAAGACTACTTCCACACATGATACACAAATTTGTCCCACCAACAAGTCCTATTGATATCACAGACCAGGTTGAGGTCATGTGTATGGGTTGTTCAAGTGGAGCTTGACTTGTGGATATGCAGCAGTCCCATCAATGTGGGGTCTGAGATTGCTTTGTATGCCAGACAGAGGTCACATCTAAGGCGTCTGTATGAAACTGACTAGAGGGATAGGGCTTTTAGCCTATCTATGTAGGGTAGGTGTTTGTAATGATTTGCCTGTCTTGGTATTCAAATTATGCACTTATTGCATGCAAAGTGCTCTACCCAGTATGTCAAGTCAACCTCCACCTCATGCTGGCTATTCTTCAGTACAGATCACCAGCACCACATATCTTACATGAACCCCACATTTTTACACTAAAGATTAACAGAAGTATCTGGCTTTCTTAAAAGAATACTGTAGTGGTGGACCCCTTGACTATAGTTTCCTCTCTCATCACCAGCATCTCTCTTAGCTGCTAAGCAGAATGCTGAAAAATAAACAATGTTACCATAAACAAAAAACATATTTGTAAATGCACATTTGGTTATAAAAATCATCATCAACTACATAATTAAACAAAAATTATAGTCAAAGGTGCATAACAATGCTGAGGAAACTAAAAATACTACAGTAATTCCCAATTTCCAGTTCTCTAGTAAATCAGAAGTGCAACTGGAATTCATAGATTGCTATTGAACAGTTTTGAAAGTCACAGTACTATTAGCTAGTAAGTGCGATATCTGACAGGTTACTAGATAACTGCTAATTCCATGTTATCCCAAACCAGACAGATAAAAGGAGTGCTGGCCCACATGGAGGTTCATACTGAATTTATTATTAAAATTAATCCAAAAATCTGTCAATATGCATTCACTGTTGCAATGAAATGGAGCCTCTGTGCTAAGTCCGCAGTTACAGAAACATCTTGAGTAGTGACAGGATATTCTTAATACTACAACATTTACTATGACCATCTCTCATGTAGAGAGAGATTATTCTCTCTGCTTTTTTAAAGCAGGACAGCATACCCACATCTTGGGTAGGGGGTGCAGCACACAAAGCCAAAGAAGAAACCAAAGTTAGCACTCAGTGTTTTAGAAATCACTAGCTTTCAGTATTTAACCAAAACAAAGTACCCATCCACCAAAAACACAGCCGCTATGGTGGTTGTGAATGGCATTCTCCACATACCAACTGAATCCCATTCAGCAATCACTGCCTGACAGAGGGAAGGATCAAAGAAGGTGAAGTTGCAGTGTAAATGGATAAAAGGACCAGTATCACAAGAATGCAGGCAGTTGCTACTGACATCCGGCAGTCCAAAATGCAACAAGTAACTGATAAAGCTCCTATTACTTTGATATTTTCAGCAAAGTAACAAAAATAAAGGTCAACACTCCACAACAGTCACTCCGGTAATCATACTGCCAAATTGTCATCTGCACCTGTTGAACTTTATCCCTGAGCTGCAGTAACTTCCCATTCACAAATAAACAACCGTGCAAAATGAAAAACTACTTATCTTACCATTGCTAAACACGGCACAAAAAAGAAAACATCAGAAGGTTTGCCACGGTTTTAATACATTTTAGACACATGCAGCCGTTAGTCTTCTGTTCAATAATGGCTCACAACCAAAGATAATGTTTCTCCCAGCCTGAAAACACTAACTACCCTTCCTTCGCAGCAGTCAGTCATGTCAACCCAGGAATCAATGCAGCAGTGAGTCGAATCCTCTCTGTTCAATAATGACTCACAACCAATGCAGCAGTTTAATGTCTCCCTTCAATACCGACAGAATGCCCGTATATCACAAGTAGCATTCTGTTCACCCAGCTGGAATGCAAACTCCAAATTTCACACAAAATAAAGAGAGGCAACCAAAGATAATGCTGCAGTTTAATGGCTCTAACAGAGGCAACCAAAGATAATACAGCAGTTTAATGGCAGAATGAAAGCTTTGCTCCATATATTGCAAGCAGCATTCTGTTAACGTAAGTGCAGCCAAACCAAAAGATAAATGTTTCCCCGCTCTCCAATTGAACAGCCGGAATGCAAGCTCAATAACAACAGGTTGGCTGACGGAGCTGACATCACCACATACACGATGATGTCAACTCAAAAACAGGAAAAAAAAATAAAAATAAAGAAAAACTCAGAAATGAAGGGGTGCCACTTGGGAATCGTGGCACCCCATATTTGGACCCCAAAACTCTGTAAAAACCAAGTAATTTTGGATGGCTGGGAGGTATGTTGGTAGTATACATCATGAAAAGAAAGGGAAAAAAGTATCAGATATAGGAGACATCCTTGAAGCATTTCGGTTCCATTATATGGAACACTTCAAAAAAGAAGATTTAGATACCAACCAAATAAACTTAGATACAAACCTTATCAATATAAAAAAAATCCCAAAAACTTAAAACTAGACCTACAAAAACCTATATCCTACAAATAAATTGTTGACAAGATAAAACAAAGTAAATCTAACAAAGCTCCAGGGATAGATGGTATAATTATGGAAATTTACAAACTCTTCCCTTCAACAATAATCTCCCTTTTTATAAAACTTTGCTAGAAATCCAGTCAGAAGCAAAAATACCACCCTCATGGAAATATTCTCTCATAACACCAATTCTAAAAGATAATAAACCATCAGACCTTTGCACCTCATACAGACCTATATCATTACTGAATCATGATTACAAAATATTAATGTCAATCCTAGCTAACAGAATGAAAATCCCACTTTCAAAGACAATTAATAATGATCAGACTGGATTTTTATATAACAGGCACAAACATGATAATATTAAAACGATACTTACTCTTATAGATTATGTGAATAAAGAAGCTAGAGAAACACTTGTAATCGGATTAGACATAGAAAAAGCCTTTGATTCCCTCAACTGGGAATATCTATTTAAAACTTTATTATTTGAATTTCCTCCTCCCTTCATCTTATTACTAAAAAAGATATATATTAATAACTTAGCCTACATTAAATTAGGTCCTTTCACCTCAGAGTCTATCCATATAATGAAAGGTACTAAACAAGCATGCCCCCTTTCTCCTATTTTATTTGCTTTGGCCATAGAAATACTTGCAGAAATAATACACAATAATCCAAGAATAAAAGGAATAGAAGTCTATGACCAGTACATGCCTAAAATAATGTTTTTTGCTGATTATATTTTATTAACACTATCAAACTCCAGAGTGTATTTAGGTGAGCTAAAAGTAGTAATGGAGACATTTTATAATATTTCAGGTCTACACTTTAATAGATCAAAATCAAAATTTCTGTTTTAAATAAGAAAAAAGAATTACAAGTTACAGATAAATCCATCATAGGAAAACAAGAACTTATGCTAAATTATTTAGGAATAGTGTTATGCAAAACTATAAACAAAACAATATTAATAAATTATAAAAACATTATTGAAGTAATAAAAATATATATAGAAAAGGCAGATTGCAATTAATAAAAATGGTCTTATTGCCAAAAATACTATATGTAGCATTAGCAATACAGTTAATTCCTGAAAGATGCATTCTTAAAGAAATAAACTCATGTTTAATAAAATTTTTATGGTATCCCAAAAAGAATAGAGTAGCTCTAACTCATCACATTAGACCCTGGAAACAAGGAGGAATGAACTTCCCAGAAATAGAAACATATATAAAAGCATTTGTGCTTAAAACTACAATAGACTGGATAAACCCAAATTATTTTGCCAACTGGAAAGAATTAACAATGGCTATATTAACAAATTAATTTGATCTGTTAAAAAAAAAATTAATAGAAGACAAATCAAACAAACCCTGGTACATACTATGCATAAGTATACAATATAATATAATATAATAAAACCTTCTAAAACAACACTGATTAATCATTACATCAATTACTTTAGGAAACTTATCAATGCAAACATAGATCTAAAACTTTGGTTTGACCTTTTACCCCCATTTACCATCACTAAGAACTTTCCTCACAAAATATATAGGGAAACAATAACCTCCTGGGAACAAAATGGATTCTTATGCTGGTTTCAATGTGCAAATAAATTAAATGTTTTAGATATACATATGATAAAAACTGCTTACAATATTCCAACACAGGACTGGTTAACCTTACAAAGCATTATAATGTACACTCAAGATTTATGCAGATTAATTAATAATTCCTCATTTAAAGATATTCCAAATCTAATAAGTTTTCTGTATGAATTTATATATAATAGTTGTGAAAAGAAAAATTCAATTTCAAATCTATATAAAGAGTTAATAACATATAAAACAATTCCCAAATCATCATATTTACAGTTCTTAAAAAAAGGTCAGTTATTGCAGTTAACAGAAGAAATTAAAACTAACATCTTACTATCAGTTAGTTACACCTCTAACACACAGTACTGGAAAATATTTAACTGGAAATACTTACATAGAGCATTTTTAACACCAGATAGAATTAAAAAGATCAGTACTACTACAAATGTTTTTTGCTGGAGGTATGAAAAGTCAAATAAAGCAGACCGGATTCATATTTTTTATGAATGTAATAAAATGAAATCATATTTGAAGGGAATCCATTTTTTGCAAGCTTTATTTAATGAATCATTTACCTTAACTAATCTATTGATTATACTAAATGTAAATGAAGGTCCCTACCTGAATAAGACAAATATGCATTTGTTATGGACAATACTTGCTATATCTAGGAAATGCATAACAAGAAGGTGCAATTCAAATACACCCCCGACCTTGGAAGAATTCTACACTTTACTAAAGAAAACTGCATCACTTCCGTGGTGGTGCAGCGGTAGCATTGTTGCCTCACAGCAAGAGGTTCTCCCATTCGATTCTCGGCTGGAGTGCGGGGAGTGCCTTCTGTGTGGAGTCTGCATGTCCTCCCCGCAGTTGGGTGGGCATTCGAAAGACATGCGTAAATGGGTGTGCCTTCATTGAAGGTTGAACATCGAGCTGGCACCTCAGCGTTCATGAAAATCTACTGCCAATCATTAGCGGACTGGAGTTCCGCTGTGGCGACCCCTAACTAGGAAAAGCCGAAAGACAACAACAACTAAAGAAAACGGCATAGATGAAAATAAAAATCAAAGAACTACGAATCTATCCCAGGCCATTGGTAAATAATCCTTGGAAGAAAGTTATATCTTTGTTGGACACTCTGTAATAATCAATATTGTATCTCTGATAACTGATCTGTTAATTCTATATTTAATAACATACAGTGTATATAATTGAAAGTCAGGCTATTGTAAATATTGTATATAGTTGTTTAAAATGATATTTAAAAATATTATGTAAATGTTATTTTAATTGAAAATAAAAAAAATAATTGAGGAAAAAAAAAGACTAAGCTTAAAATATTGTAAAACCCTATTAGATCTTAAAATGCACAGTGAATATCAGGCACGCAATTGTAAGTCTAAAAATGAGCTATTTTGTGCTTGTACTTAATAAATGCTTAATACATATTTACTCCTTTGCTTAAATTTTCTTTGCAAATTAAATCTGGTTGGCCCTTCTCTTTAAAATGCTAATAATAGACAGACTGCCATTTATGCTTGGTTTCTCTTTAACATTAAGCCGTAGCTGCCATTCTGTCTCTTTAATTAACAGTTGCAAATCATAGTCACCCCCTCTATTATCTTTTTCTAATTTTGTCGATGACAAAAAATATAAACTTGTTAAAATTTGTACATTCTCTACTATGTGAGTATAGAGCACTATTTAAGTTACACTTTCTAATATCTCTAGTATATTCCAGGATCCTGTCATGTAGACTTCTTACGGTCTTACCTATGTAGAATGCTTGACACGAAACACAAGTTGCAATGTATATCACATTCTTGGTTTTACAATTGCATTGCCCTGGATATTGCAAATTTCTTCTGGATGTCTATTTCTACGTAGGGTCCATCATTAATGTATCTACAAGTACTACATGTACCACATTTACTCATTTTTGATACATAGGCTTTGGTGTAAGATTCCTTCTCTTTCGATAAAATGTCTTTAATATTTTTCCCTTACTGTATACAACCTTAGGTAGGGGTCCTACTTTATCTTTCAATCCCTGGTCAAACACAGCATTCCACAGCATGTTTACTGACCTAGTTAACCTTTGTGCATCATGGTTATATTGTATATCCATGAAGTCATTTTTAGATTGTTCATGATTTACAGTTATTCCTCCACTACTCTCCCCTTTCAAAATCGGGAGGAATCTAGAGTTTCTATTTCCCAATACTTCCCTTCTTACTGATAGTAACAATTGCATAGAGTATCCCCTTTCTTTAAGCATTCCAGTGAGAATATACATGTCTTCAATGAATTTATCATCGTTAATTACTAGCCTGGAAAGTCTAAGCATCTGGCTCTTTACTACACTTTTTTCTTTGATGGTAGGGGTGGCAACTATTGAAATGTAGGAGCATGTTATCATAGGTCTTTTTCCTAAATATACTTGATGACAATTCTCCAGTGTTGGATTCTTTGAATAAGTTAATATCCAAATAATCAATCTCCTTGTCATTAATTCTGTAAGTGAATTTTAAGAAAGTAGTTGTTTCATTCAAAACATTCATAGATACGCTTACTTCATCTAGCCTACCTTTCCAATGGAAATCAAATATGTTGTCAGCACACACACACACACACACACACACACACACACACACACACACACACACACACACACACACACACACACACACACGCACACATGCACACACGCACACATGCACACATGCACACATGCACACACACACACACACACACACACACACACACACACACACACACACACACACACAGACACACACACACTTCACCTCTCACACAAAATGAGGTCATGACACATAAACCCCATATGTAGAAGTGCTCACTAGAAGCCTACCAAAAGATCAGCGACCTCCCAAATGTAAACCACTTGCATACACTGCTATACAAATAGAAACCACTACACATACTAACAGATACACCAGTGTCTCAGCAAACAACCCCTAAAGCAAAACACCCAGATGTCCTCCTCACTGGGATTAACAAGGAGAAGGTAACGGTCAGCTCCCTGTCAGGTGCCAGGATCCATCAACTCACACATGAACTCAAGTCATTCAACAACAAATACCCTTATGACTCTGTCATAGTCCATGTTGGGGTGAATAACCTGAGACATACCTCTCTGGACTATATGAAGAGAGACATGACTGTAGTCTCAGATTATGTGTCCAAAGCAGGTATGATCCTAGCCCTAAGCAGCATTCTACATTCATCCAGGATAATGCCACAATATAAACAAAAAATGGCCAACTTCGACAATTGACTTAACTTGTGGTGTCAGTCCAGGGGGATCCAGTATCTGTCAGCATGGGAAGACATGGTTGACAAGCCATACTACTTTGCCAGTGATGGTTTGCACCTGTCTCCTCTAGGCTTTCAGATACTGGCAAAGGCACTTGCCTCCCCCATAGTTCCTTTTTTAAGGCAATGTCAAAACAACAAAATGCCCAATGTAACAAAATCCCCTCAAGATAAACTCAAGGTTTTGCTCTTTAATGCAAGGAGTCTAAACATGAAACTTCACTCCCTGGAAGCACTCAACACCTTGGAATATGCTGACATCTGTGCAATTACTGAGACATGGTTCAAGGCCATGGACAGCACCCCAGCCATGTCACACATTCAGACCTCAAAATGGGTATGCAAAAACCAAAGGTGGAGGTATATCCATCTTCATTAAAGACAAGTACACCTCGATAATGGTCAAACATTACTACTCTCTTGAATTACTCCATATACAATTAACTATAGGCCAAATACCCTGCCACATCATTGCTAGCTGTAGGTCCCCCACCATGAAACAAGAAAAGCACACCACCTTCTTGGACTTACTTGAGTCACTCGTCATATAGCCCAACACCTTAGTCATGGGAGACTTCAACTATCCTTCCATTGACTGGGTGACATACATGAGCACAAGCATGCTTACTCAGAAGTTCCTGGACTTTGTCAATACAAACACTGTGAAACAGATAGTCTGCACTCCCATAAGGGGTTCAAATGTCCTAGACATAGCAGTCACTAACATGGGGGGGGGGGGCACTGCACTCCCTCCTGTATTATGCCCTCTCTGGTAAGGTTGGACCATAATCAGTCTCATTTAAAGTACCTACTGAACCTGTCACCACCACAGGAGTAAAAAAAACTTATCCAAAGCAGACTACAGCCTACTAAGCGATCCCCTGCAATCACAGTTAACAATGACTCCTATGCAGAGCTGTACACAAATGCCCTGTATAAACACTTAAGCAACTGTATAGACTCTGTTGTACCTGGCTGGATTAAAAACAGGTCCTACCGAAAAAACAAGCCACCTTGCTGGACCTCAAGTATAAACAGGCTATATAACAAAAGGGAGAAACTGATGTCTAAGAACAATAGGGAACTGACTCAGCAGATGAAGAATTCCCTCTACAGCTTGAACAAACAAATCAGAAATCCTGTAAAGTCCTCTAAAGATAATTACAAAGCTAAAATAGCATCCATTGCTAAGGATAACCATAAGGCATTCTTTAATTACATCTAAAATCTAAAAGGGAATGCCCAGCTAGGTGCCAAACTGGTAGTAGATGCTTCCACTCATACTATACCAGAGGAAATTGCCAACCTGCTAGCTGACAGATTTGGTGCAAACTTCACACACCTGTCCCACCAGCCATACCCCAAAGTATAACTGACAGAAGTCCTCTTGCTAGTATCTCTAGAGATCAGGTCATATCTGCACTCTCCAAGGCCAAAAACATGGCCTCAATGGGACCAGATCATACCTCTCAACTGTCCAGATTTTTGGTCTGTTTTTTCATAAAATTGTGGCTTTCTGGCAAATTAGTGGCAAATCATTAAAGACTGAAGTTAAAAAATAATGACAGACATTTGAGTTTCAGACTTCATACCCTTCAGAAAATTCATGCTAATGCAAAACCTGTTATTCTATCAACTTTCTAAGTTTAAAAATCACACAACCAGGAACTGTAAAACACGAACCATAACTAAAGAAAAAATAGTTCCAGTAGAAAACTTGAGTAGTGCTGAGAGTTGATCACACCAATGTGTAATATAAAATATAGTTTATTGAGCGCGCTTTCGTCTTTAAAAACAAGACTTCATCAGAAAATAGTTCCAATTCAAAAATACAATCCTTATATACTCATAAGCTAATGAATAATTAATTAGCAATTAATCACAAGTCCTCCCTACCATACTTTAAAACAGTATACAAATATTTTATAGTTACAAATATATTTTAAAAACCTCCAAATGGATGAAAAAATAATTAAAAGTACAATAAAATATAATTTAATATACTCTTGTGAACTGGCAATACTTGTGAATTAATAATAATTAAATATAACTTTTTTTTTCTTTTTCTGAAAGAAAAACTTTTAAAGCTTAAATGAATGGTATTTCAGCAAAGGCATAATACTACATGCTTTGTTAATACCTGGGGGGGGGGGGGGTGGAATTCAGTCTTAGCTGCCACTTTAGCTCTTCCCTGTCTAACCTATTTTTCCAATCCCCACCCCTGATGTCATTACCAAGGTTCTACAATATACCAAATTGAAAAGTTTTACATGAACTATTACCCTTTAAATGCCTATAGAGTGCATTATTGTCATCCTCACGTCTAATGGCATAAAGGTGCTCGTAGATCCTTCTACGCAAAGCCCTTTCAGTTTTGCCAACATAGAACTGTTGGCAACTCTGACAAATAGAAATATAAACCAGTTGCTTGGAGCCACATGAACCTCTCTTCAAGAACACCTTTCTCTTAGGTGAACCAATTTCCACCCAATCAACCCCTAGAATGTGTGAACAGTATGCACATTAACCACAACTCCTAGTTCCTCTTAATGTGTCATTTGTTTTTATAGGATGCTCCAATAAAAACTTGAGGTTGTTGTTAGTTTTAAACACAAAATGAGTTTTTTTACCCACAAAGTCCATAAGACCATCCTCACCCTTGAATATTACCCAATTTCTCTTCACTATTTGTTGAATGTCCTTACTAGGTAACCCATATGTGAGAACCACAGATTGACTGTAGTTTTTGTCTTCAGAGTAGTCAACAGGGTTTGTTGGTACCTCAAGGGGTTTACTCAATAAGGGTACAAATTTCTTTCCCCATTCATTCAAGACCTCTTCACAAATAGAATGTACCAAAGAAGTAGGGTAACCCCTATCAATAAAGAGGTTACCCAGACTCATGCCTTTGGCAGGTTGAAGGAAATCAGAGCACCTACATAAAAAACGTATATATGCAGGAATGGCATGCAGACTCCACACAAAAGGCACCTGAGAATCAAACCATAAAACCTCTTGCAGTGAGAAGGTAGCACTGCTAACCATGTTGCATGTGTTTTTGTAAGTTCTTATTCTATAAGATATACTCACTATAAACTTCTTGACATCTTACTCTCAGGCCAGAGATGTGGCTAAAAGATCAGTTAACAAAAAGAGACAGAGATGTTCTATGACAATATGGCAGTGCTATTTTGGTGGCAATGGACCAAAAGAAAGAGAATATGAGGGTGTCTAGTATCTACACTCCCAGAAAGCAGACTTTGATGGCTTAGCATGACTCTTAAGAGTGTTAATCAAACCTCTGGGAGTGAATTCACTGACAAAAACAGTCATGTTAACTTTCTGATAAGATGGGGGATGGCTAGATTCAAACAAGTTTGCAAAAAAGAAGAAGCCATTTACAGGTTAGATACATCATATAATGAGCAATAACATTCTTGGAAAATTTGGAAAAAGGAGCTATTGTCCATTGATCCAGTATACATCTGATACATCTGTCTCTCGCTTGTGTTTCTTAAGCCTAGAAGACAGCAAGCTACTCCACTTTTCCCTCTGTATTTAGGTGTATACAAAAGCTTGCTTTTTGATGCATGCAGCTTCCTTGCACATGCCCAGTCTGAGATCCTGCTGAGCCATTTTGTATTCTTGTTATTGTCTGTTCCATTTACAGCTGGTGTGCTTGCCTCATACCCTTCCTTACGTTTCCTCCTTCTTAACTTAGTAAAGCAGCAGCCATCTTGCATATTTCTTTTAATTTTGACTTTTCTGATTTCCACCATACTGCTGGGGACATTGCCCCCTCAGTGAGGCAGTTATGTTGGCATAGTTCCATTGTTTGTTAAACATATATCTGGGCTTTGATGCCCCTGAATTGTGAGAAATCTGTCTCACATTTGTGAATGAAACTTTTGATGTTTGCTTTACATGATTGTAGATCAGGGATGACAGAACCTGAGTCTGACACATTTAGCATTATCCCTTGGAGCAACATCGTCAAGCAGTCTAGTCTCCCTGGGACACAAAATGTTAAGAAAATAAATGAGTACCTAAGAGGTTTGGAATGAGTAATTCTCTAATGGTTACATAACTGAATGACAGAAAGGTATTCGAGATTCAACTTTTAGATCTTCAGGGTCATTATCTCCTTAGTCCACCATTATGTTATATTACATTAGCCTGATGGTAGATTTAATAGCTGCAAACTAGAAACCACACAGATGAAATTCATGGCTAACAAACACCAACACCTGTAGCAGTGCTCAGCAAAAATAATTAAACAACCTGAAGTCTACTTTTTATTGATCAAACAATAATAAAAGTTCAACGCTTTCATTCTAATGTATCAGAGCTTCTTCAGAAAGCCCTCAATTTTTATTATATTTTGATCAAAAAACAGTAGACTTCCGTTGTTTGCTGGATTACTGTCACTGAGCACTCCTACAGGTGTTGGTGTTTGTTAATATTCTGCAACTGTTCCATTGTCCTCCTTCCCAATCACCCTTTCTGCTCTTGCACTACGTCCTCTTGAATGTCTCCATGGAGTCTCACGTCAATGCCCATTTGGAAGTACAGTCCATCTACAACACCTATTGTTAGAGGTCCACAGAGTAATTTGTTTCTGCAATATGCTGTCTGTGCCCTCTCCTTCCTCATCTGTCCTTCCTGTGCATGATGACCACTTCCAGATCTTGTGTGCCAGCATCCTGTCCCTGTGTCTCTTCTGGTATGTACTCAGAAAAGTTTTATCGTCTCTAATCTGTGCACATGTTCCTGTCCCTATCTCTGGCACTTTTTGGTTTCTTTCTTATGAATGCCTTTGCATAGGCTTTCAAATTTTCCAGGAAAAAAAATAGTAAATCCCAAATTAAGATTGTCTGAGTATAATGGGATTTTCATGGAATTTGGAATTATAAGCCAGATCACTCATTCAGCATAACCTGCATTTCTTCTAATACTTGTTGCTTACAATACTGTCATTTTATTTTATCAAGTGTTCTATACACAGAATCTGCTTTTATTTTGCATGCGTATCTGACTGCATTGGAACATTTTAAAGAAGTACTGATGGTGCTCTGGTAGCATTGTCGCCTCACAGTAAGACGTTGTCCAGTTCGATTCTCAGCTAGAGCGTCTTCTGCGTGGAGACATGCATGAAAGGGCATACCTTCGTTGAAGGTTGTGCGTCAGGCCTGGCAAGCCGGTACGTAAAAATCAACTGCCAATCATTAGCAGACCAGAGTTCCACTGTGGCAACCCCTAACCGGGAAAAGCCGAAAGACACAAACAAACTGATAATGGCCAAAAGTTAAAGCATGGGGATACTTTCTGGATTTTATCTCATGAGGATAGAATTCCATTTTATTGAGAACTATAAATGAATAACCCTGACACTATGTAGTTAAACATAAAAAAGGGGTTAATGATGATGAAATCAGTGGTCCCACTGATGTTCCTTCTCTTGCATAGCCTACAGAACTGCACACAGTATGCAATTTGTAGTCTGACTTGGGTCATGTAGAGTAAAAACCTTATTTCTTTGCTTCTCGATTCTATCCCCTCAAGGAATTATTTCAGTATTCTGTTTGCTGCTGCCAGTGCCATATCACTCTGCTCCTGTGGCCCATTAGTTCTATCAAGTCCACTCCCCCAGCTGACAGACCAGGTTATTGTGGTCCAAAATCAGCACTACATATTTCCCTGTATTGAATCATAGCCATAATTAATATTCATTCCAGGATGAGGTTCATGTTCCTCCCACAATTAGCATGAGATCCAGGCTCTGACATAGTATTCAACCTGAAAAACGGGTGAAAATAAAACACATATAATAGTGTGTGTGTGTGTGTGTGTGTGTGTGTGTGTGTGTGTGTGTGTGTGTGTATATATATATATATATATATATAGATATAGATATATGGATATATAGATATATATATATATACATACAAAACAATAACATTTTCGGAAGTTTCTATTTTAAATACCTACTTATAAGTATGGCCACCTTTCTGTGGAGCAGAGCTGTGATGCACAAAACTACATTGCTGCTATCATTTATCACATAGTACTGCTGGTCAGGTTTAGTTTCCTGTAACAGAACATCTGTTTTGAGCTTTTTGGTTTTACTAAAAGTTACTCTTCCATATAGAGAAGTGTTCAAACCATGGATATTCCAGATGATGCCTGAAAATGCTATGCCCTGCAGCTAATAAAATATAAATAAATAAAATACTTAGGGCTAGGTCTTCACAATATTAGCAATTTGAATTCCATAGTACCTCTGACAGAGACAATAAATACGTGTCTGTTGTGCTCGGTATGTTTAGATCAGAGTACAAGTGAAGTGTGCTGCATCTTTAAGAAGCATGTCAAGGCTGTACGTGTACAAATAAATTCCATACACATGCACTCCCTAGTGCCATTTTGTAAGAGCAGCCACAGTGAGAGCATGCATGATCGCAGTTGCTAGTTTGTATATAAGTTACTTAAGTTAAAGTCAGTAAACCTCTATAGTAATATGTTTGTACACAATAAACCTGCTTGAACAGAACCCATGAAGACTCTTTTATTGTGTTGAACGTAGCAGAGCGACATGTGTCAGAATCGGGATCGGAGAGAATAAAATCCAGATCAATGAGGTGTAGAGGTGACAGTGAAGGTAAAACCAAGAGAAATGAGCACTTAAAGAGCCAGAAAAGAATCAAAGGTAATGAGAAGTAGCAAGAACTGTTTATTTGATAAAAGAGAAAAAAGGGGCATAATAAGGGCATAAACCACATTACTGAGCAAGTGGAAGGCACAAAAAGTTTTTTTGCCAAGAAGAATGCTTAAAATAAAGGTATTTGATGAAATGATTAACAGTAAAGCAAAACAAGTATGTTTAAAGATAAAACAAGCATGTTTAAAGTAAAGCAAGTGTGTTCAAAGCAAAACTGGGCATGTTTAGTGTAAAATGAGCACAAGAAAAGTACATTGGGCATGAAAAGGGTTTAAACAAGCAAAACAAATATAATAAGCCAAAAACAAACAAAAAAGGGCACATTAAGCAAAAATAAATCAAGGTGACGCCATGTGTTTTGGCAAAGTGCTATGTTTTGGTATAACTATGACTTTGTATTATATCAAGGGCATAACTAAAGTTATTCAAAGTATCTCAAAGTGGGTAAAAGTGTTTACAATGTATGCTTATTACTGTGCATGTGTTTCAAAGAGTTTATTATGTGTGAAATGCAACTATTACGTGAAGTACAGTCAAAGTATATCCATTTTGAAAAGTTTCTTGTGCTGTATGCGTCTATTCACAAACTGCCGCCATTACAGAGTGTGTCTTGCACTGTAAAGAGTTGCCTAGCAAGGTACTGCCATTTTTGGGACATTTCAGTGTGCTGTATGCAGTTATTCGCAAAGTGCAACTACTTTGAAATGTTATTGAGTTTTGGGCAAGAGAGGTACAGTTTATTCATATTGTGCAGTTATTTGATATGTTTCTTACACGGACGAGAGGTGATTTCTTGCAAAACAATAATACAAGAATATTGCAGTGTGCGAGAGTTTATTTCACTTGCATCGTAAAGTTGTTTGAGATGTTTCTTAAAATGATGATAAATGACGATGGCAAAATGATAAATGACTTTAGCATTTAGCCTTTCAAATGATATTAAAAGAGTATTAAACCACCCAAGAAGTTTATTTCACTGTGTCCAATTATTCAAAGGTACTATGAGTTCAATAGCATTATTTTGAAAAGCCCAAAAGAAATAAATTCAGATACATATACTGACATAGGTTTTTGGGATATGTGCATGAGTGTATGTTTGTGCTGATTTGCAAAATCCTTTACTGGTATGTGTTAATATGGAGGATGGATTTCAAACCCCCCCCCCACCATTTGTGTTTGATCAGAATATTCCAGAGAACTGGAGAATATTTGAGCAAGAGTATGAGATTTTTATACAATCAGCTTTTGCAGATAGAGATGCATGCACCAGGGCATTCATTTTGCTAAACCTAGCTGGGTCAGAGGCCACAGAAAGAGAGCGTTCATTTATGTATGCACCTGCAGTATATGAAGGAGAAGGTGAAAAATCATCATATTGTTGTACAGGCTGAATCAAGGGAAGACCCTGAATGTTTGAAGCGCAAGTCCAGAAAAATGTGTAACCCTCAGACAAATATTACATTAGAGAGACATTTGTTTTATACGAGAGATCAGAAACCCAGGGAAACATTTGCAGCTTGTATAACTGACCTGAGAAACACAGCTAAAATGTGTCAGTTTGGTGACTTAAAAGATAAGCTAATAAAGGACAGGCTTATATGTGGTATTAACAGTGCTGCTGCTGTGAGAAAGATTTTACTTTGTGACAGTGATTTAATGTTAGTAAAGCCACTGGGATTTGTCAAATCCATGAGGTGACAGAAAAACACATGAGTATGCTTGTGAGTGGCAAGAGCATGAGTTCAGTTGGCTCCAGAGCAAATGCAGCTATTATGCAACACATGGCAGACAAAAGTAGACCCAATCACATGGCAGCTACATGATTTCCAGAGAAGACAAGTCACTTTCCAGCAAGTTCTAAGAAAGGAGCATGCTCCATCTCAATGCAGTACAAGCATGAATCAGCAAAACCCAAGTCCAATTTTATTGTTAACTGTCGCAATTATGGTGCGAATCATGAGTTTAGAATAGAGAAGTACTTAGCGTATGGTCAGCAATGCTACAAGTGTAAAAAATGGAACCACTTTCAAAAGTTTTGTAAATCAAGTAAGCCTCACACAGTTGTAAAGAAAGGTTACATGAAAAAGCAAGTTGATCAAGTAGAGCCGAAGCAGACAGCTTTCTATGTAGATGGTGTATCAGTGCTTGATGAAAGAGTTGATGCATTGAATTGATTAATAAGAAGCGAGGTGTTTTGTATTGTCCAGATTAATGGAAAATCCACAGAGCTTAAAGTAGACACTGGTTCAAAGTGCAATATTATATCAGCAGACACATTTGCTAAAGTGAGAACTGACCAGTAGAGTGAGACTTGTTGCTTATGGAGGTGAAGAAATTCAAACCGAAGGTTCATTGATGCTTTCATATTATTTGGCCGAAAACTGTTACAACTTGTTATTCTATGTAGTCCAAAGACCAGTGCAATCTTTATTGGGTCTCAAAGATAGTTTAAGAATGAATCTGCTTTCTTTTGCTAAAGAAGTCCATCATGTAAGTGTATTAACAAGTTCTAATTCTTCAGAAGCCTTTATCTCAGCATATGCTGATGTTTTTGATTACAAGTTAAACAAACTTCCAGCTGTGTAATCCATGAAGTTAGACCCAGAGGTCACTCCAGTAGTCAGACCAGCAAGAAGAGTTCTGATAGCCAAGCAAGATAAAGTTAAGGCTCAGTTGGATAAAATGGTTCTGCAAGGTGTAATTTGTCCAGTTACAGAACCAACTGAATGGGTGTCATCTATGGTAACAGCTCACAAAAAAGGCTCAGTCAAAATCAGAATATGTATTGACCTGAGAAATCTGAATAAAGCATTAAAGAGACCATATCATCCAATACGCATAGTCAAAGAGATCGCAGTCTTAATATTGAATGCCACTGTTTTCTCTGTCTTGAATGCAAAGAGTTCATTTTGGCAAGTGATACTTGATCATAAATCTTCATTTATAACTATTTTGGTACTCCACTCAGCAGATACAGATTACTAAAAATGCCATTTAGAATAAATTCTGTAAGTGAAGTCTTTCAGCGGGCAGTGGAGCACATTTTTCGGGTTATCCTTGTGCCATAATAGTAGATTATTTATTGGTTGGAGGCAGTGGTGAAGCAGAGCATGATAGAAACCTCAAGAAAGTTTTACATAGAGTATGTGAAGTGAACTTGAAGCTCAATCCTCTATAGTGTAAATTCAGACTATCAGAAGTGACCTACATAGGACATTTGTTCATGAGTACAGGCTTGAAACCAGACCCGACCAAGCAAGCAGCTATTCTTGAGATGTCAGCACCAGATAATGTACAAGCTCTACAACATTTTCTAGGCACGGTCAACTATTTAGGCAAGTTCATACCAGACTTTTGTTAGTTGACAGGACTTTTAGAGAGCTAACAAGCAAAAATGTTGTATGGTCATGGTTGGAACAGCACCAGAAGGCATTTGAAAAACCTTAAGCAGAAAATTGTCAACCCACCTACATTAAGATACTATGATGAAAGCAAACCAGTTACTCTTTCCTGTGATGCTTCAAAATTTGGTCTTGGAGCAGTTATGCTTCAAGAGGGCAGACCAGTAGCCTATGCACCTAGAACACTAACCCAAACTGAGATGCAGTATACTCAAATTGAGAAGGAGCTTTTGGCAATAGTATTTGTATGTTCTAAGTTTCATGATTAAATTTATGGTTGACCTATTCAGATTGAGACTGATCAGCAACCTCTAGTTGCTATTCTAAAGAAGCCTATGTATTCTGCTCCAGCAAGATTACAAAGAATGATGCTTAAATTGCAAAAGTACAATTTCAAAATGGTCTACACAAAAGGCAAATTGCTCTATCTGGCTGATACCTTATCCAGATTGCCCAGAAATATGACAGAACAGCTTGACGCAGAGAATTTTGACTTTGATATGATGTCAGTGCATACTTTTTCTACTACTAGACTTGATGAGTTGAGAGAACACAGTCTGACTAATCCAATTTTACAGTAGCTCACTCACTACATTAATGATGGATAGCCATCAAAGCAATCTAGTGTACTACCTGAAGTGCAAACCTATTTTCCTTACAGAGATGAAATGTTGATGGAAGATGGCATTATTTTCAAAGGTCCTACAATTGCTGTTCCTGCTTCCTTACAACAAGAATATATCCAGATTTTGCATCGTGGTCACCCAGGCTCTGCATCCACTAAGAAAAGAGCGAGAGAATTAGTATTTTGTCCTTCATTACCAAAATACATTGATAAAGTACTTTCATCTTGTTCAGTATGCAATAGTACTAGACAGCATTTGCAAAGAGAAACACATCATCTAAGTCCAGTTCCTAAACTACCATGGTCAACAGCTGCAGCTGATATCTTTGAGTGGAACAATCAACACTATTTAGTTTTGGTAGACACTTATTCGAATTGGTTTGAGATTGATCTAATACCTAACCTAACATCCACTGTTGTTATTACTAAGCAGAAACATAATTTCTCAGTTCATGGTAGTCCACGCAAACTTCTTTCTGATAATGGTACTCAATTTACTAGCCAGTTGTTTCAGAAATTTGCAAAAGTCTGGACCTTTCTACATATCACTAGTAGTCCTGAATATCCTCAGTCCAATAGTCTAGCTGAACATGCAGTACAGACTGCAAAGCAGTTACGTGAATGGTCAAAGTATGACAATACCAATGTGTTCTTGAATTTGCTTAATCTCAGAAACATACCTCGTGACGATATTCTTGGCTCATCTTCTCAAAGACTACTTTCCAGACAAACTAGAACTATGCTACCCATTGCTTCCAGTTTATTGAAGCCTAAAACCTAAGAACAGTAAAACCATAAAGGCTCAATTGCTTAAGAAACATAATATCCAGAAATCTAGTTACAACAGACTGAGCAGATTACTTTGTCCATTGAGGGAAGAGGAGATGGTACGAATCTAGACAATGAAAGGTTTTGATCGAATTGGACAGATTACAGGCATCTGTGTTGAGCCAAGATCCTACTTAGTAGATTCTGAATGTGTAGAATATAGGAAGAACTGTAAACATCTTCTTCCTGTATCAGAATCACCATCACCATCACAGCATTGTTTCTGTGATGCAAACTTCAAATCTAACAGTGAATCAGACACTGTTTCCATACCAGAATGTGTTCAAAATTCTATATCATTCCAGCAAATGTTCCAGACATTCCACAGGTCAAACATTTTGCAGAGAACGTTCATGTTGCTAATTCTAATTCCCAGTTTTATGTCACATAATATCGGCGAGTATCAAAGCCTAGTATGAAATACGCAGCAATATGGACTTAATTTTATATACATGTGTAAGTAGTGTTGTGTAATGCATGACAAAGAACTACCTGTGATTTCTGCATGCTAAATAGACTCATAGTGTCATAAGATCGAATTCTGAAAGAGGGAGGATGTAGATCAGATTGCAAGTGAAGTCTGCTGTATCTTTAAGAAGCATGTCAAGGCTGTACGTGCCCATATAAATTCCAGACACGTGCACTCCCTAGTGCCATTCTGTAAGAATAGCTACAGTGGGAGTTTGCATGATTACAGTTGTTAGTTTGTATATAAGTTACTTAAGTTACGTCAGTAAACATCTATAGTGATGCGTTTGTATAGAATAAAGCTGCTTGAACAGAACCCGTGAAGACTCTTCTATTGTGTCCAAAGTAGGAGAGCGACAGTATAGATGAATAAATCAGTGCAACTGAATTTTTATTGAGAAGGCAAAGTTGTAAACAACAGAAAAGGTGTTTATGTGTACAAAAGAAATGAGAATGAAGCAGGCTGAAACATTGACATCTAGCAAACTGATAAATCAACTTACAGTTAGCTATGCTTATTCAACCTTTCTTCAAAATGGAGGATTGTTATTAGCTACCTTCAATGGCACTGATTTATTTGCTAAATTCTAGCTGGAAAGCATGGTTTCAGCCTAACTCCTTTACCTATACCCATAGGTATTTTTATGATTTTTCAAGAAAGAGCTTTATGCACACTTCATAGGATCGGAAGGATAAAGAATATAAGGCTTTATAAACTTTTCTACTTTTCTTCTTATTTTATATTCATCCCATTTTTATTACATAAAACTTCATTACATCTAGCCAACCAAATATGCCAAATATATGCAAACAAATATTTATTTTATCTTGTACACAAAAACAAATACCTATATATGCTGGATAAACGTCCCACCAAACACAAAGCGTAGTAAATTCCAATCCAAAAAAGTGAGGTGAGATGAAACCTGGCTATTTTCATAAAACAGGAAACTTTTTATTCCAATGAAACATAAGTGCTTTTGCAGCAACAAAAGCTGTTTCTTCAGATGTATAAAAGTCAACAACCTAGTGAAACAATATATATGCTCACAAATCGCATGCTCACCTTACCTAATTAAGCTTTAAAGAAACAGCAATAAATACATGCATACAAGCAGCCTACATCACAATCAAACACTTGTATTTGAGTATTAAAACCATATAAAAATACTTAAAAATATATAAAAAATGTATAAAAGATATATCTACTGCATTTACCAATGATTACTTAAAAAGTGGACGTGCCTTTAGCAAAGGTTTAATAGGAACTTTGTCATTTAGTCCTGAGCCAAAATCAGCTCTTAATCTAATTATCTATTTGCTCGCCAGGCATTCTGTTGCATTACGTATATCTCATTTCTTTTGATTAACTTCCACTTTCTTTACCTATAACTAAAAATTTAAATCTATGTGCAATAGAAGTTTCCTTTACATGTTCAGATAAGGCAATAAACATTGAACCATTCCTAATACTACATAGGTGTTCCCTTATATGATCTCTTAGGATCCTACCTGTTTTACCTACATAGAAGTTTTTACATGATATGCAGTATGCTAAGTGTACTATATGTGCACTGCTGCATGCAACTGAAACATTAAAAAAGTACATTCTGTCCTGCTCAGGGTGCCAAAACTCTCCATAACTATCAATATGGTTACAGTAATTGCAGCATCGACACAGTCTAGTCACCAATCTGTTCTCTGTCTTTTCATTACTGAGAGACTTGCCATTTGTACGTTTTCTAGGATAACATAGCATCTGTTTTAATGATTTCTTTTTCTTGTATGTAAAACTATGATGTTCACCTATTATATCTCTTAGCCCTAAATTGGTAGTCATAATAGGCCAATATTTTTTAATAACATCAACAATACTTACTGAACTTTTTGAATACGTAACTGGTACTTTGCATTTGATGTTGTTGACCTGCCTAGGTTTTAATGCAGGAGGGTTAGATGGAAAATATGGACTACCCGCGTCTTTTCTATTTTTACCTACTCGATCCAATGTATTTTGTACTTTGTTTGTTATATCCCCTCGCTACAAACTTTCCTTTCAAATTATTTATTTCTCTTAAAAAGTTTTTATCATCAAGATTTACTCTCAACATCCTCAAACCATGGCATTTAACAATGTTATTAAATATATAATGTGGATGCATGCTATTGTGATGTAAAAAATTATTACGGTAGCATGATTTCCTATATAGCATGGCATCAGTCTCACCCCCTTATTTAAGCTTAATAAAGATATCCAGAAAGCTAATTCCTTCTTTAGAAATATTAGTGGTAAATTTAAGGAATATAGTACTATTATTGATATATCTAATGTATTTCAATAACTCCTCTTTTGTCCCATTCCAAATCATAAACAGGTCATCTATGAATCTCCTATAAAACAAAACATGTGTGCTGCATAAACCTTTTAAGATATGGTCCAATTCCCATGTTAACATAATGAGGTTGGCGTAGCTATTGGCACATGATGTGCCCATAGCATCCCTCTGTATGTAGTATTTCCCATTAAATAAAAAAAAATATTATCATATAATATTTCTACTAGACTACACAATAATTCTACTTTACTTGCACTGAACTCCTCCATATCTGATAAGAACTTCCTCATCTATTCTAAACCAGTAACGTTAGAGATAACTGTAAACAATAATTGAACATCTAATGTAACCAAATACCACTCCTTTGTTTTAAAAAAAGCATGTGTAAACTCATAAAAATATGTTAAAAACTGTCTTGAATCCTGAAGAATATGACTTCTGGACATAATAATAGGTCTTAAGTTCTTTTCAACATACACTGACATAGCTTCAGTGCACCAATTCTGCCCTGAAACTATGGGTCTCAATGGTGGCTTTATAGGGTCCTTATGTAACTTAGGTAGACCTTATATGAATGGTATCATATGTTTATCTATGAAAAAGTAATCATATAAACTCTTATCAACCAAATGAGCTGATAGCAAGTAGCCAGTTCTATTCTTTACCATATTAATCTTATTACAGACTTCAAAAAAATGTGACCTGTTTGTAGTACTGTTCATCTGCCAACATTTCATTCATTTTGTTGACATACTAGTCAAAGTCTGAGATAACTATCAGACCACCTTTATCAGCAGACCGTATTACAATTGTGTCATCATGCATCAAATTATGTAAGGTTATCCTTTCATTGGCAGTGATGTTATAAAAACACTTTCTATTATCATTAGTGTAATAATCCCTGTAGATATAGTCTAAACACATTTTTTCAAATGCTTCATCAAGCGGATGTAAAGCCGGTACAAATAGACTAGGTTTTCTATACCTGTTGCTACTATAACAAGACATTTAATTAACATCTTTAAATATGTATTTCAACATTACATTTCTGGTGAAAGGCTTTAAATTAAATATTACCTCTGCGATATCAGCTTTCTGAGATGGCACAAAAGAAAGTCCCCTTTGTAGAAGTGTCAGTTCTTCCTTACTTAAAACTCTACAAGATAAATTATAAATTAAGTCATTTTCCAGTACCTCTTGATGCTGGGAGCATCCAAGGAATATTGAACTGATTTCCATTTGTTCCGCATCCTGCTCATGGATCTTGACCTCCTTCCTGCAACCTGTTGCTTTATTGGTAATGGGGAATTTAATTCACCTTCTTTCCATTGACATAAAATCCTTGAATCTGTCTTGTTCATGCAGTTATGGACATCTGTTGTTACTATGATCCTTTTCTTCCTTTCTCCTAGGTGTCTCCTGCTCGCTGTTGCATCCGCAGATTGAGCACAATGTTACTGAAATGTACAAACAGTTTCCAATGGACATGGTAGATAAGTTTTTTCACACTGTATTGGATGTATTATGCTTATATGAACAGAAACTACTTTGTATAAAAATCAAAAAATTAACTACAGATAGAAATGATTTTAAAAATGGCCACGTTTTTGCTTGGCTGAGAGATAATGTTTCCACCAATGGAATTATTGAAAAAGAGACAACACCTATGGTTACTAAACAACCGGATACCTCCCATTTACCATTAACCAATGAGACTCCTTCTATGTCTTATATTTGCTTCATTCAATATAAATATTATCTTTTGCTGTATTGTTGCCTTTTCATTATTACCTCATACAACATCCTCTAATTTCTGATATTCTTTTTTCATACATTTCTTTCTTACTCTTATGCCACAAACATTCTTTTAATAGGTTCATAGGTGTGTACTAGGCTAATGGCCCTGGGGCCTTTACAAGCCTAGCCATAGGATTTCCCTGGCATAGTGCCACTCAACCTTAGTTCCCAGTGCCTCTGTGGAGTAGAGCCACTGGAGGTACCCCCGGGGATTATATTTTCTTTTTGTTATCTATGTAACACTTTAATCAGTTCATGTAAAAATGTAAATGCTTTGTAAACAATATATGCCTTTCATCTTATAATACTTGCAATTTTGAGCAGTGCTCAGTTAATCTCTTACATCCCTTGCCTTCTTCAGTAATAAACTGTTTCTGTCCCATTCTGCTATATGGTCAGAAAATCCACAACATGCAATCCACATATAAGTCTCCTTTATTTCTTTGAGAATGCAAAAATATCAGTTTCAGTCCTTACATTTCCCTTCATATAAACATATTATGCCCCTGTCCTATGTTTAGTCAAAATTGTGAAAAAAACATTTGTTACATATTTTAACTTCTCTCCCTTGCTTTTATTTCCTCCCCATTATCACAATTAAAGTCTCACAAAATCTTCAAAATGGAATGGTCTATTAGCACCCAATGCAAGTGCATAAACAATCCTATGGCTTATTACCTGTCTATTGAAATTACAATTTAATAAGCTTCCCGGACAAACAATAGTTGTTATTGTTGTGTCTTTCGACTTTTCCCGATTAGGGGTCGCCAGAGTGGAACTCATAGTAAAATTGTTTATTGCAATACAACTCATCTTACATAATATCAGAATTCCAGCACATGGATCATTACCAACAGAGCTTGTGGTCTTCCTTCCTCATACTTGCTTTAACTGCTCTCTTTGCTTTATGTTATTTAAATGTGTATCTAATAAGTATATTATGTCACATTTAACTGTGTAAACCATTGCACCACAGCAATTTGTCTGCTTTCATTTCTTATACTGTTCACATTAAGGAAAAGGACAGGCAAACACATCCTTCTTTTTTGAATCAGTCTGTCTTTCAAGCCATTTTTTTCCTAGACTAATTTGATTACCTATAGTAACGGCTTTCATTCTACTTGTTTTATATATCTTGTCATTTTCTTTAATTTTTTACATTTTTTTTCCACTTACAAACAGCTATTCTTTTTAATTTTCTCCATTTACAGAAATATTTCCTCCCACTCTCCCATTTTCATTATAACAGATAAGACTTCCTAACACAGTTAAGTTAGCTTGCACAATTTGTTCTATATTTTCATTTTCAACATTTACATTCTCTTTAATATAGTCATAACAACAATGATTATTAGATTTACAATGCCTACAACATGGCTTATGAATTTCAGCTGTATGGCCTACCTGTCTGCACATAACACATCACTTTTTTGTAAACTTATTAAGCAAAATTTTTTCTTCAATAAAAAACACACATTGTAGGTAGTGCTCCATATTTAACAGTTTATTTACTTCTATTAAACATAAATACACATGCAATATCCTTCACAATAACTTTATTATCTTCCAGTGTTACCCATAATTCTCATCCCATTATTCAAATTTTTCAGTCGTATTAATTGTCCATAGAGTGCACTGACATATAGATATAAATAGTCTTTAACACCCTCTTGTTTTAAATCAGACCTTAAATAAAGTGTCTTTTTTTAAACAAGTATGATTGCTTGAAACACATCAACATTCCAGGAAAACTCCTGTTTCTTTGAGTTAATTAAATACACAAATGTGTCCATTAATTAAAATGTCATATTACAAAACTACTCCTTACTAAAATGAATTGAGAAGTGAATGTGTGATATGAAAATATTAATTACTCAAATATTTGTCCCAAACAATGTAGCTGTCAATAGCCATCCCTGGGATTCATTAAACAAAACTTTCCGTGCAGCAACAGTGTAGTCATTCCTGCATGGAATATGGCCACCGAGCGATTCAGGAAACAGCTGATCTGATGTGCACAAGCCTGCCGACACTGTTCCTGCACAGAAACCCATGCAGAATGCTAATTACCTCATTTGCTGGTGAAAAACATGCAAATGAGGTGAATTAATGATTCAGAAAGCAGGCAGGCATCCGTGCAAGAACAGTGGCTAGTTGCAGAAATTTGTTCTGTTACTAACCGAACACAATTCTGCAAATAGCAAACCGGAGGTATGACAGCTCAAATAAAAGCACGTATTATAAACTTGAGGCATGCCAATGGCCAAATATATGGCCATTGGCAAGGGAAAGTGTTTAATTTAAAAAAAAAAAAAATCAAAGTATTTTTTGGCTGATCTCGGCTGTTTAAGCATAGGGTAGCAGTGCGCAAATGGGATTGTGCCGAAAATAAAAACAAAATTAAAACACAATTTTAGGGGAAATCTTCATTTTGCCATTATAGTCAATGGCATGCAGAATCAAAACATTACCAGGGAACATTGGTTGTCAAGGGGAAAGACTCAGTGTCAGAGCAGTAACTAAGATTAGGTCTAAGGCAGTGGGGTATGCAAATGAGGAAAAATTTACTGAATCACAAAATATTCTAAGTCCACACGCTGCACCTAACCATGTAGGTGCTAGAACAGGATAGTGTAGGCAGGAAGAGCAGCTAACATGAAAAAGGGGTGTGTCATGCTTGCTGTAAACACATTGGAGCTCTGTTGCCCGGGTTTGCACATAGCTAAGCACAGCTAAGCAAGGGGGTGTCTCTGAGGCTGTAATGTCTTACACCATGAAATGAAGACCATGTTCATGTCCAGGGGAGGGCCATTTCTGCTAAAATGTGTTTGCCTTAGCTGAACGGGTGTGCACAGCGCGCACTGGGACTTAAACCAAAAAAAAAAAAAATGGAAATAGCAGCATTGTTTACATTTAGGCAGCGGGTTTGCTCGCTGCGCCTTGGGGCTTAAAAGGTGTGGAAATGGCAAGGAGAAAAAGAAAAAAAAAAGGGAAATATCAAAATACAGCCACTCAAATACAAGTAAAATAGCTGGCAGGTGGAATGTCTCAAAGTCAGCCAATCACACAGGCAGCATCTACAGCACACCACCATAAACTATGCAAACACCTTCTAGTCTGGTTTTTCCCACAAACTCTGCACTAAAGGTGTACACATACGGGAGAATTTGAACTGACAAAACTAGCAAAAATTTTAGGGGCTGCTATTGCTTTAATCTATCAGTATGTGCAAGAGGCCGAGGGTGCTGAAGAGGATAATGCTGACAACCAACTCAGACTGAGGAGGAGGAGAAGAGTGTTCAGCCCCAGGGTACCTACCAAGGGCTACATGATCTGGAAATAGTAGAGCGCTACAGGGTTGGCAGGGACATACTTCAGCAACTCATTGAGCTGTGCCGGCCTTGCCTCAGACCCAGAACCAACAGAGGGAAACCCATCCCAGTGGATGCCAAGGTATGTGTAGCCTTAAGAATACTAGCTACAGGTAGTTTCCAAAGACTAACTGGGGATATCATGGGGGTCTCACAGGCATCTGCATCCAGGATACTTCACCAGTTCCTGGATGTCATGCAACCACATGCCGCTGAGCACATTTACTTCCCCAGCACCTGTGAGGAGAGGACCAGCAATATGCATCTCTTCCACTGTGTAGCAGAATACCCGGAGGTACTGGATGCCATAGACCGCATGCACATCCACATCAAAGCACCACCCAGGGTCTACCTTAACTGGAAGGGGTTCCACTCCATCAACTACCAGTTTGTGTGCAATGCTCAGGGCATTATCATGAATGGGTGTGCTGGCAGCGCTGGAAGCTATCATGACTCCCACATCTTGCTTTCATCACAGCTGTATCAGGCATTTGCCAGTGGGGACATCCCATATGGCCATCTTGTGGGGGATGCTGGCTATGCACTGGAGCCATGGCTGATGACACCCATCAGAAATACACACAAACCCACACTAGCATGCCAGAAAGAGGCACACGCACAAACCAGGATAATTATAGAGCGTGTGTTTGGGATGTTCAAATCATAGTTTCACTGCCTTGATATATCCGGTGGAGCCTTGCAGTACTGTCCAGCCACATGTGCCATGCTGCACAATATGATCCTGTGGAAACAGCTGCAACAGGAACAAAATGGTGAAGGGCCACACAGCCCCCCACCATTGCCAAGGTCTCCACAGGCACAGAGGGACTCAGAGGAGAAACATCCTGAGCCTGCCCCTGTAGGCAGACAGAGGCATGCCTAGTATGCCCTGTCCTTGGCAAAGAGGTAATCCATAGCACATACACTGACACTGTAGGGCCTGAGGGACTGATATCTCTCTCTGACTTGCACACACAGTAAAATGGATGCCAAATATCACATCACCTATACCTTACCATGTATAGGCAGCATACTGCATGCATCCGACATAGTCAGCCCTCAAGCACCATCCTCACAACTGCCTCAGGCACAAGGTAAGTCAGTCTTCTTAATAATAAATGAATGGAGTAGAATGTTCTGACAGCATATCTATGGTACTGATGCAAGCATGCAAGGGTATGGGACGGCTTACTGGGATAGCAGCAGACAACTGACAGTTATGTGGGACAGCAGGAAGTGTATGCCCATTTCTGGCTTACACACACTATGCAGTACCACCCTAGTTAACAAATACCACTGCAGTATATGTGGTGAGCCAAATAACTGGGGGGTCATAGGTCATATGCATGGATGTCAAAGTAGAGGTCCCATACTCACCCCCAGCCTCACCCAGCAGATCAGCTGTAGAAAACCATACAGAAATGTCTGTAAAAGGCCATAATATGGCAACAGCTATGAAATTCCCACCTACAGACTTACACAGTGATATCACAGCAGGTCTGGCAGTCGCAGTATGGCTCTGAAAGGTAAGAAGTATGAAACTAAAAATGTTTATGCCAGAACAATCTGACCTGTGGGTGATACTGTTATGCCTGTAGTCTCAAATATAGGGCACACCACTATGCTAAATGGGACCAAAATGTTAAGCAAATATCAGCACATCTTTCACACCTGGAGTACAGGCCTCTGGCAAATGTCCATGCCTCACCCACAGTGCCCTGTTAGGGAGTGTCATGAGGTCTATAACACCAACATAACACAGTCTACAAAATGCAAAGACAGGCCATGCTGCTAACTGCTAGTAGCAAACCTACCAGGCTCAGAGAGCCAGAAATCTGGACATAGCCATGAACAATGGGGTGATAAAGGTCCAAATAGAAGGACAGCTTTAAAATACTGCTCTAATAATGTTAGACAGTTGATGGAATGATTGTATTAGCATAGAATGTCTAATGGGTATGAAGTTTGAAACTGAAATGTCACCTGTCAGTAATATTTGACTTCAACCATGAGTGACTTGCAAAACACTTTTCCTAGAAAACCACACTCATTTGGGTAACCAACCAGATATACGAGTCATGAATCTGGACATACTGTGATACTCTGTACAGTTGACAGGCAGGGCTAGGAGCATAAACATGGGAATGCACTCATTGCAGGCAGTCCTAACCCTGGATGATGGTGACATGTCTTCACCCACAAAACCATGGCCCACAGCCATGGAGAGTAACACACCCTTCCCTGATCACTCATCCTATGCAACATCCTGACCCCAAAATGTGGCCGACCAAGCCAAATGAGGTGGGCCAAACATATATGTGAGACACACACACACACACACACACACACACACACACACACACACACACACACACACACACACACCTCCAGGCTGGTCAATCAGTCTGGCACACACAAGACCCTCCAAGTGCAGTCAACCTTTGAGAAGACCCCTATGCAAAGTACTGGTAGCTATAGGCCAACATATCTGACCCAGGACACCCCCCAATATATCTCATCCTCTACAAATATATCTGGAGTCTGCCTGTCACCCTGATCCTGCCTGCCTTATATTACCCAACCGTGAACTGGAAATCAGACCATGCCAGAACAGAAATGCACAGAGATTCCACCATTGTAATA
>NC_056735.1:1837164733-1837184733 GCF_019279795.1 Protopterus annectens
ATCTTAGGTACTACATACTAGCCCCATATGGACAGACTCGAACAACTCCAATGAATCTCTGTCTCATATTGTATACTTAGGTGCGATCTCTGCCTGACATACATAGCCATAGCTGACCCAACCCTTTCAGGAATGCTACATCTGAAGAAACCAATCTGTCCACACAACATGCCTCAGATACCTCAACCCCATCCTCACAATTAACAGGACATAGTGAAGGGACAAGTTCACAACCCAGAGACTGGCCATATTATGGATTAGATGTTACATACATGTCAAGCAGAGTACATCACTGGACCTCTTCAAGAGAAATCTGGAGGAGTGGATGGGGAATAGACTACCCACCCTAGGGATCACTCCAGTGACTATACTCAGTAGACACTACTGAGAAGTATTGCCAGGTGGCATGATGCCAGTGTATTCCCATGGGCTAGCCTTGTAAATCCTCCATGGCTGTTTGCCAAGTACACACCTATGAATCTTTGAACCTATGGATGTCAGTACTGTCAAGTGTGTGTGTGTGTGTGTGTGTGTGTGTGTGTGTGTGTGTGTGCATTAGTGCGTATGAAAGTGTGTGTAAACATGTGGGTGAATGTATTTTGTGGCCCGTCTCACCCAGTGCAACTACCATTGCAATACCTTACAAGTGCTGCAGATGTTATCCACTATATAGGTACCTTGGGACACTTTCCAACCTATAGGCTCTATGGTGTGTGCAATAACTGCATAGCACTATAATACCAATAACTGCATAGCTAGGGGTTCTAATATGAGTCCTAGCAAGTATGTGTGTGTGTGTGTGTGTGTGTGTGTGTGTGTGTGTGTGTGTGTGTGTGTGTGTGTGTGTGTGTGTGTGTGTGTGTGTGTGTGTGTGTGTGTGTGTGTGTGTGTGTGTGTGTGTGTGTGTGTGTGTGTAAGTGTGTATATGTGTAGGTTACTGTATTTTGTGGCCTCTCTCACCCAGCACATTACCCATTGTCATAATGTGCAAGGCCTGGTGTGTGTGTGTGTGTGTGTGTGTGTGTGTGTGTGTGTGTGTGTGTGTGTGTGTGTGTGTGTGTGTGTGTGTGTGTGTGTGTGTGTGTGTGAAAACGACATCCATTGCATGGGCATGGTTTCATATTTTATGCCATGGTACTCACAGTATACAATTGTAGGTCTACTGTATGAGGTCCGCTGTTCACATCAGCCATTGTGGTATCTATAGACACTCTTCAGCCCTTTAAGCCCCGTGCAATAGTATGGAATAGTATGGTATGAATAACAAGATAGGTTGGTCTGCTAATGTTGGTACTGGCAAGTGAGTGTGCGTGTGTGTGTGTGTGTGTGTGTGTGTGTGTGTGTGTGTGTGTGTGTGTGTGTGTGTGTGTATGCGCGCATTGGTGTGTATAGCAGTGGTTGTGAGTGTGTAGACTTGTATGTGACACTATTATGAGTACTTCCACACCCAGTACACCCACCATTGCAATACCTCACAAGGCCACGAGATGTTATTCACCTTACAGGTACTTTGTAACACTCATCACACAAGTAGTCCAGTGCCACCTGCTATAACCACATAATAGTGTGGTACCACAACTTGATGGGTAGGGGTTCCAAACACAACACTGACAATTGTGATCCTATGAGTGCATATGTGTGTGTGTGTGTGTGTGTGTGTGTGTGTGTGTGTGTGTGTGTGTGTGTGTGTGTGTCTGTGTGGGTGAACAGTATTCTCTGTGTGCTAGGTCAACACAAAATCCTCTGGGGTTGAGGGTGTTAGCAATCTGAGGTGTGTTCCACCCACCACACTTACCATTGTCCACTCTACAAGAGCTGATGTCAACCAACATAGACTTAGATACAACCCCTCAGCCCTATAAGCTTTGAGGCACATGCAAGAACTATTACTCAGACCTGGGAAATGTGTGCAGATACAGCTGTACCTCGGCTATGACATGGTTGATGTGTTACAACACTGCCATACTCCTCATTGGTGATGTCTGCAGGGCCACATCCTGCTGACACACAGACACCTGGAACACAAACAGAATACATCATTTGAGAACACATTCACTTACTGTTACTAACACCAATAATGCATCATGGCTGAAAAGGTACACACGCACTCTGATGTGTACCGATTACAAATGCCGGATGACACACCTTACACAGCATTAAATAGCTACACTCTACTAAAGTCACCCTGTGCATCAGACCCATATTAGCATGTCTCTGCATCGATGGCATGGATGGCAGGGATGTGGCACAGGTATCATCATATACACAGGGTGTTGTGTGTGTTTGCTAGAAGCCTAGGCTGTGCCATACGGTTGACATCATGTGTGTGTGTTTGGGGGGTGTTCATTAAATGCGTTGTGCAGGGCTGGTGTGTGTGTGTGTGTGTGTGTGTGTGTGTGTGTGTGTGTGTGTGTGTGTGTGTGTGTGTGTGTGTGTATGCACACAGTCATGCCATGTGGGTGTGTGTGTGTTTGTATGCACACAGTCACGCCATGTGGGTGCCCCACACAGGGGTAGTTTGGACAGTTGTGGGCCGTACATGGCAGGGTGTACAGTTCACCATCTCCAACCATGGACATGGGAACTGGGCCATACAGGGGTATCACCAATACCACCAGGGCCAAGTTCAGATGCAGTACTACTCCCCGATGGTGACTGTTGCCTGCTGGATCTGTGTCCCTGTTTGGACTGGCCAGGACCATGTGCCCATGGCCTGCTGTATCATGGCATGGACAGCACACCCCCTTCAGTAGTGCTGGTGGTACTGCCAGTACGGGAAAGTGATGGTGCATGGCCATATAGACCCTCAGCTGATCATGGTGCTGCCCTATGTCCACGTGGCTGCTTGCCATCGTCTGCCAAATGCTCAAGCACAAATATTCCATGGTCGAGAAGTTCCAAGGTCTCCCCCCCACCATCTATCCATGACCTCAGTATGCTCACAGATGGCAGCAGGGACTTCAGAAATATTGCCACAGACACCAGAAATGTGCTCATCCACAACCCTGTGTATATGTCTGTTGTTACATTCCTTACGTGCCTGTGCCTCCATGATTGCCCAACACATGTGTCTGGTGACTGCTGCTGTGGTAATTGCAAAAGGGGCATGATGGGCTGCAATCCTCCTCCAAGCACCCCTGCCCATCTGCCTGTGTGGTACCTCGCCAGCACTCTGGCTATGGCTAGTGCCTGCACCCTCACTTGCCATAGTCACCACAGTAGCCTGTTCCATGCCACCACCTGCCAACTGTCCATTATCTGTGACCACTGGTGATGAGTTATGTGTGGGCATTGTGTCTGTGTGCAGGGATGGGATTGGCAATAGTGGGATGCCAACCAATGGCACAGATTCAGCACCTGACAACCCCACCTGTGCCTCAATATGAGTATCATCATGGTCAGAGTCTGCAGAGACACTGACATCAGAATCAGAGCAGGAGGGACTGCAGCCACTATGTCCACCTGTGAGGAAAAAACAACATATGTAAATTACTACCTGCACTATACGGTTTGCTGGTACACATTTATTAGTAGTGTTCTGCATTACACTTGCTTAAGAGCCTCTACACGTTTAAACTTTAGAATTAGAGATTTACTTAACCCCAAACAAAACACAACAGATAAAGTGAACTACTTTGTGGAATTACATGTGAGAGTTAACAACCATTAAAAGTGCCAGAAAATAAGAGAGTGGAATTAGAGCTTAAGTTATGCTTGGAAGTGATTGTTTAACTTCATCCTTAAAGAGCTGTAAGTGTCAGGATATTGCATGTATGAGATGTATGTAAGTAATAAGTCTGCACCAGACCCATATGACAGCCTGACGCAGTGGTGCTAGTAGCAACCACTTAAGCAACAATCAGACCTTAGAGGGCAACAGACCTTGCACTCTTAACTCTACTGTTATGAAAAGCAGTACGTTAGCCCTTTCCAAAAATATCTGGAAGCCTTGCTGACAGTGTTCACGACAGCATTTTATTTTACATTTTATATCTGATAAATATAAGGTGGGATTAATAAACCTCTCAGGTAAATTGCAAATAAGTTGTGTATCATGTAAGTGGGAAATGGCTGCTTTTGATCCAAGAATGCCTTCAGATGAGGCAATGACAGCAATCTATTACTGGCTATCACAGTGTAATATCTTTTCCTTAAAGTAGGTATCCCATCTTGATGCAGAAAGTGATGGTTAGCTTAAGGGAGGACACACACACACACACACACACACACACACACACACACACACACACACACACACACACACACACACACACACACACACATACAGACATACACATACAGGTGAGGTGCCTCAATGCCATTACATAGACCTCACATTAGCCGACTGGGGACATTCATGACACATAGTCAGACAATAGCATACTCACTCTGGACAGACCCTCAGCATCACGCAGTGCAGCTCTTTCCAATTACTGTCACTACTAATATACACCTCTGGGATATGTGAGTGGTGTTGGTAGCTGATGGCCCTTCACCTAGCATACGCTGCACCCATGTAAATGATTGTCATTCAACTGTATAGCACTGTGGCAACTCCTACAGAACATGCCTCCCTACTGTACAGGTTTTTGCTGAATGTCTAGATGTGTGGCTCATATGTTTGGTCTGTTCCTCATAACTCCTGTGTTTGTCTGATACATTACTGGGTTGACCTGTGGATTGGTTCAACTAATTAATTTCCTAATTTGAGGGGCAGACTGCATAACCTGCAGTACATGTATGTTAAAACAAAGCCAGTTACTCAAACAACCTCCCAAGCTTACAGTGGATATAGTAAGTGTACACAGACCTGTAAACATGCCAGGTTTTTGTGATATATCACATGAGACCTGAGAAATCAGGTCATAACATTGCCATCATTTCATATGACATATAACCTGTGCAATCCAACTGACGAACATACACATCAGTTACAAGTAACATATGGTAAATGAAATAGGTACAATAGGCTGGTTGCATAAGTGTGCACACCCTGAAAGTAATACTCTGTTAAAGCATCTTTTGATTTAATCACAGCATTCAGTCCTCTTGAGAAGGTGTCTATCAGCATGGCACATCTTGACTTACCAATGTTTGCACACCCTCCCTTGCAAAATACCTCCAACTATGTCAGATTGCAAGGGCATCCCCTCTGCACTGCCCACTTCAGGTCACCCTGCATATATCCTATTGGACATAGGTGTGGGCTCTGGCTGTTCCAGTGCAGAACGTTGCATGTGTTCTGGTGAAGCCATCTTTTTGTTGATTTGGATGTATGGTTTCTGCCATTGTTGTGTGGAAAAGTGGAATTCCTCACCATCCACAGCTATGTGGCAGACACCAGAAGGACTGGAGCCACAAGGGACTGGTGTTTGGAACTGTTCATAATTCCCTCCAACTTGGCTACAGCCCCAGTTCCAGCTTGTGAACAGCAACCCCAAAGCAGGACATTGCCATCACTATGCTTCACCGTGGGGGGTGGTGGTGTTGTCGTGATGTGCAGTTGTGTTATTGCGCTAACCAAACCTGTCAGAATTGTGGACAAAGAGTTCAACCATGGTCCCATATTACCATAACACATTTTCCCACTTACCTTTTGGAGACCTGATGTATTGTTTTCGGACTTTCTCCAGGCCTGGATATTGTTTGGTGTGAGGAACTGCTGCTATCTTCCAACCCTACCCTATAGGCAAGACATATGGAGACCACAGAAGACTGTTGTGACATGTAGTACACACCCAGTACTTGCTGGGGATTCCTGATACTCCTTCACTGTTGCTGTAGGGCTCCTGGCAGTCTTCCTAATCAGTTTTGGTCTTGTATTCTTATAGAATTTGGTAGGATCTCCACTCCTTCACAATGTCACTCTAGCCCCATATTTTCACCACCTTTTAATGACTGTCTGCACTGTGCTCCATGGTATGTGTAATGCTGTGGAAATGTTTTGGTAGCCTTCTCCAGGCTGATACATCTCAAACATCTGGTCCCTTAGCAGCTTTGTCAGCTCTATGGGAACCATGTCTGTTGCTGTAGCAGGCAACTGGGTATATGTTAGGATAATCCTGGTAGGACAGCTGACCATTATTTGCTGTTAATCAAAGGTCTCTGTAATTGATTGCAGGTGTGTACCCAATAAGATGTAATGCTGTAGTTATATCAAAAGCTGCCTCAACATAGTAGTAGCTTCAGCCTGTGCACGCATATGCATTTGGGTTGTTGTACTATTATGTGTCATTATTGTTCCCCTAACAGATTTGTTTGCTTTATGATTGAATTGTACAGGTTATAGGACACATGAAAGGTTGGCAGTATTTTGCAATTGTCTATTGTGCTCTTATTTTTGTATATCACAAATACCTGGCATTCTAACAGGTGTGTACACCATTTATATGCACTGTATACCACTAATGTATACAATATGACCCTATTTTTGGGCCTTTGTCCCCCCATTTTGTCAGTCTTTTTCCAGATGTTCTGTAATGGCAGGTTATGAGGTATGCTACAGATATGTGACATCTCCTGCAAATAGGCCCCTGTGATGACCATCGTGATGCAATGCAGTAAACACCACCACAAGTGAACATGCAGATATTGCCAAATGGCTGAGTGTAACACTTGTGTGCATGGTCACATGCATTAACTTTAGCATGCCTGGGGTACTGGTGAGCCACAACAGAGAAATCCGATACTTACTGGCTTCAAGCTGCTGTCCCATGTGCAGACCAGCAGGACCTATGTAGTTGTGAGGGACAGTTATTGTCAGCAGATTCACATTAGGCATTGGTACAAGATGAATGCTACATTTCTGCACAGCTACAGTTCACACTATGATATTACACAATTTGCTGTCCTTCACCATAGATGTGCACTTGTGTACCTTAATAAACCCCACCCACTAATCCATTTTGCACTGACATATGCATCTAGAGACTCTATAGAAGACAGTTTAAACGCTACCCCATTACATTGATGTGCACTTTGACCTTACCTTGATGCTCCTCGCCTGTTGCCTGGGTGCTACCCACCTCCACGACTGCTGTTTCCCATGTTTGAGGTTGTGTGGGGGCTACCCCAAGGTTGGCAAGGAGCTCCTTTGTCACCGTAAGTGGGGCTTGTGTGGCTAGACCCCACTGGTAGCAATATGGTCCCCCGCTACAGCAGCAGCAGCCCTTTGCCGGGTACGGCATATCAGGTCAGCTGCTCTATGCCTGATCTGATTATATGTGCATCCATGGTGGTCCAAGATGTTCACTCTGTGGATGATCTCATCTCACAGGGCAGTCCGCTCCTGCAGATTTTGCTGGCTATGGCCAAAAAGGATGCCATTGTTTAAGAGTACAGCTTCTGTGATGGCTGCTGTCTCCCCATTGGTGTAAGGCGGTTGCTGCTGCATGGCACCTGGAAGACATGAACAGGAAAACACATCACAGGACCTCAGACATTGCCCAGAGTTCTTTACAGAGCCAGCACATGAATATTGACCATCATTAGCCACCACTTACAAACACATCATCCCCTGTACCTAGCAGCACTGTATGAACATGCATTGTACTCCTGGTCCTGATGTGTCATGTTCCCCCCAATGAGGGCCAGTACATTGCATAAACCACCATTCATCATTAATGTTTGTGTAGAGGGATGGCAGTGGCCATGATCCTTGCAGATGGGATGTCAATGATGCTCAGGCTTTGCTTGCATACAGTGTGTAATGGAGCTGGAAGCCTATGCCTGGGTTCATGTAGGATGTAGACAGGAATGTTATCAGGCCCCAAGGGGACTTGCTTTTGTTAACTTTGATTAGCCAGTTTGTACCTGATTCATGATGATGATGAGGGGAAGGTTGCATGTGCTGTGCATATCCACCTATACTGATGGTGAGCCGGGGGGGTGATGTTTGCCCTAAACCTGTCTGCAGCAGGATGGCTGCAGCTATGGTGTGTGTGTGTGTGTGTGTGTGTGTGTGTGTGTGTGTGTGTGTGTGTGTGTGTGTGTGTGTGTGTGTGTGTGTGTTGTGATTGGCCACCATTACAGGGTGTTTTGGGTTGTTGCCTCTGAGACTGAGACATATCTGAAGATGGCCTTGTGATTGCCCTTAGTGGATGTGTCCAATTTGTACTCATAGTTAGCCTTACAGTAATCCACCTGTGACCTAATATGCTCGTTCAGACAAAGGTTGACATGCTGCCCAGCTGGTGCCTGCTCCTACTTTGCCCTGTACAACTAGTATAGCATCACATTATGTGCTTTGTGCATTGCTGCTGTCCAGCAAATAGGTTTACTCAACTTTGGTGGAGACAGGTTTTACAAGTAAGGTATTGCTGAGGACATACAGCTCTGTGGGTGGTCATTTATCTGTTTTTAGTAGGCATGGATACAAGGTCATAACACAGTTGACCACCTCTACGATTTCAATGTGATACTCATGCTTATTCTAGTAGCCATGTCTGTGTCAGGACAATGCCACAACCAGTAGCTGTAGAAGTGTAACTCTGTTGGATGCACAGAAACTAAGATTACACTTGTGTACAACATGTACAGCTTATTCACCTGACCTTTTGCATCCCATGTCAGTTGTTATGAGGCAGCCAGGTACACCTACCCATACATTCATACATATGCACAGGTAATACCTGCTATACATTTCTGTTCTATGTCAATATGGCCCACTGTAATTCCACTCTTGCTGCCCAGTCATTCCTGTCAACCTGTTAGGGCAGGACATCTGTAGGACACTGCACATACATGGTGGGCTATGGGCCAAGATTAGTTCACTTTCTTCATATTGATGTAACACACATATGTCATTTGATAGTACAGTAGCCTTTGCATTCATAGACATACCCCAGAGGATGTCTGCCGCTGATATGGCAGGCAGAGAGGAGAAAGGTTAGAAGTGTGGTAGTGAGGATAGGACCTTTTAATGTTGCAAGTATGGCTGGTATGGGGACAGAGCTAACTGATATGAGGGACAGAGGAAAGGTGGATATATTGCGTGTGACTGAGACCAGATGGAAGGGGGTATGGTTGTGTGTACTAGAGTTAGGTACAAATAGTTCTATCATGGTGTGTATGGGGGTGGACATGGTGTAGGGGTTAACTTGAAAGAACATTATGCCAAGGGTATTTTTGGAGGTGATAAGAGTGTTGGGTAGAGTGATGTTTATGAGGCTGTGTATTGATAGTGTAATGATGACAGTTGTTAGTGCATATGCTCCATACCTCGCAACCGTACCAAATTCCTCGGCATTTACCGGTTTCATGTCCAAATAATGGGGTGCCAGGAATTCCCGTGTGGCCCCATTTATTCACGAATTCCCTGGCCTTTTTTTTTTAATTATTTTTTCCGCTGACGTCATCACGTGCAGGATGACATCAGCTTCGTGAGCAGCCTGTCAGAAATGGCTGAGGGCTCGAGGGGTGTGACTGACTGATTCACTGTACTTTATGGGCAGCAAATAGTAGTGTGCATGCATCTGTAGCAGAGTTTTCCCAGCTCCCCCAGGTAAAGCACTTAATACCTTTAACTTTTGCTGCAAATACAATCCAGCAATTTTAGGACCATTCTGTTTCTGTTCTTTTAACTTTAACTGCAATTCAGCACTTTTAGGACAGTTACGGCATTTGTTTCATCATGTTTTATTGTGTGCTGCTGATGCTGTTCATATATATATATATATATATATATAACTCCCGCCAAATGTCAATGACTTTCCGTGTTGGAATTAGTTAATGGAGGGCAAAAGTTAAAATATTTCACGGATCAAGAGAACTTCCTCCAGTAAACAGTAGGTGGCTTCATAAAGTCAAAATGCTGTAGGTTATGACTTAGCAAAAAAACAACTAAGTTAAACTAACTGACTTTGTGGAGGAGATTCTGGTATTTTGAGAGCAGGCTAAGGTAGTAGAAGGGAGCGCACATTTGAGCTTTGTGAGATTAACATATTTGGCAGTAGTGTATCAGAATACAGAGTGAGGAGTCTGATGATCTTGTAGCAATGGTGGCTGGTGACTTCAAATCAAAGGGGGGCTGCAGGAGACAGCTGAATGGGTGGGGTCAATGGGAAGGGGTGTGGCCAATTAGAAAGGGGAGGAGCTAGCTCAAAACCACAAAAAATAACTAAATACACTGCCCTGGGTGCCAAACCGTCATTATGAGAGTCTAATCAAGACAAAATGAAGTGTAGAAGAATAAAAATATTTCAATGCATTGGCTGCATGACAGCTTACTTAATATCGAGATGGAAACAAAAAGGTTGTGAGGCATGAAAAAATAAATTACTTTTTAAATACATTAACGGAATGCCAGTCAAAATCAAGTATAAGAAAAACAAATAGCACTCAACTCAAACCACTTCTTGCACTGCAGTTCTAATTATAATTTATATTCAGCTTTATTAAAGTACCAAGTAACCTGCTGAAAGTAGAAATTTCTGATGCCCCCACTTGTAAAAATGTTTCTTATCCAAAGAAAGACCTGCTGCCTGACAACTATCTACTTGTTTCATGGGGAAAACATGATCAAAGTAAAAAATGAAAAGCAAACAAGAAATAAGCTCAAGACACATTGCTTAAAAGGATTACTGTACAGGTTATGGACCACACGATTGGCATTCTGTTTAGTTTACGGGTAAAGCCTGCAGAGATGACTGGAAGTCTCCAAGTGTAATGAGGTTCTTAAAATAATGCAATCTGTCCTTTATTACAAATACTGTCATATGCATTTCAATACCCAAGGCTTATACATTATCTAGTTAAGTATTCTCTACATGGCAACAACAGAAAGGCTTTCAATGTTGACAATTCTTTAACAGTATGCTTATTAAAGCTTACTTGCATCTTACGATCTCAACAAAGCTTGCCTGATGGTCATTAAAGTATTGCTACTTTAACACAGAGTAACAGGCACTTTGAGTAATAAGCATAAATCAACAGTACAAAAAATATGACAGAAACCAGACCATTCTGCAAAAATCAAGGACAGATGAAAAGCCACTCTAGTACTTGTGTCTACCTTGGATGGGGGGGGATACTCTGCACATTTACACTGCATAACTACTCCTTGCCTTGCTTTGACACATCCAGAGTCACTACATGGAGGAGTGGGGTGCAACAAGTATGTCACAATTTGAAATGTCTCTGGCTGACTGTGATGGCCCTGACACATTTGTCATACCTCTCAACCTCAGAGCAAGAAATGGACAAAGCCATACAAAGAAGTGGGACAAAGGCCCAAAAATAAGGACAATTTTTAAATATTTCTCTTATAAACTTAGAAAGATAATAGAACAGGTCTTGCATTAGTATGAATTTTCTGAATGGTATGAAATCTGAAACTCAAATGTCTGTCATTATTTTCTAACTTCAGTCTTTAATGATCTGTCACTAATTTGCCAAAAAAAACACAATTTTATGAAAAATGGACCAAAAATGTGATGTAAAAATATAAAATAGCCACACAATACAGCTGGGAATCTGTCAAAGAAGGGACACTTTAATATTAGTACTGCCAACTTGAGCAGCTGACAAAATAAAAGAATCTACATGCATTTCTGAAATAAAAGTAATCTATAACTCTGATTATTACAGTTACTTCTTAATTGTAAACCCTCCATGTTTTCTTCCAAAATTGCTATTTTGAGGAGGGATTATTAGGGGGAAGAGCAACATTTTGAGTCAAAATCAGGGACAGTTGAGAGGTTTGGTTATGCCTAATTCTATAAAGCAATTTATTTGCATGTACCTCTCAACCTGTTAATGCAATAAATCTGGACAAGGCTAAATATATTGGGGGAACATATAAACAGTACTAAAAATTGCTCTTGTATAAACTGAGACAATTGATAGAACAACAGGTCTTACTTTAGCATGCATTTTTCTGAAGGTTATGAAGTCTGAAACTCAGATAAATGATTTGCCAGAAAACCACAAATTTTATGAGGAACAAACCAAAAATAAGAAGCAAAAATCTATTCATTCTTTGAAAATCTGGACAGTTGGGAGGTATAGTTCAGCTGGGGCTGTCTTTAAGTTTGCCACCCTTCCCCCTCACAAAATCATGGTCGAATGGAGCCTCCCCCTGCAGCCATTCCAATGATCCATTACTTGGCTATTTCACTCCATTTACCATTAGGGTTACCACCTGTCCCATTTTGCAAGGGACAGTCCCTCTTTGGGCAGTTGTGTCCTGACAAAAAATATTAAAAATGGCAAATGTCCTGAGATTGTAGGACATAATTATGTCCCATATTTTATGTAATAGTTGCATAAAATAGTTATTTCTGTATCTAAAATACCTAAATGTTACAAGAAACAAAATAAGTAACTAAACTGCTACAAGAATAAGCTTTTATTTAAGCAAAAGAGTAAAGTTATATCCTTTGTACTGACCATGGGTATGTGTCGGCCTGTAAAATCTGATGTGTGTCCCGAAAATGTCCCACTTTGGCCATTTGAAAAGGTAGCAACCCTATTTACCATAAACACTAATGTGCATACTGATTTACTTCTATGATGATTTGGACTTCATTTGAAAGTTTTATTTTGCATTTTACAGCACAAACACTAAGACATTTGCTAAACAAACTTAGCATTAAAACTTCTCTGCCCTTGAAGCTCACATTCATTGAAACAGCATTGAAACCCACATTCAAAGAAAATACATTTTATCAGTGGCAGAACTGCCCAATTCAGAACATCTTTCCAGTAAACAATGAAACAAAATGCATGCACCCATAATGACAAAACTGCCCAGTTCAGAACATTTCCATCAAAAAAGTCTACTCAAACTTCTACAGTCCACCATTGTCAGTAAATATGCACAATTCTACAGTCCACCATTATCAGTAAATATGCACAATTATACAGTCCACCATTATCAGTAAATATGCACAATCTCTGAAGAAGTAAAAAAGTCATCTAAATAATTCCACATTAAATAAATCTGTAACTAATGAAGAGGTTGCTGCTAGCAAACACCTTTATATTTCATGATTTCATTGAAAATAAAGTGTCTGATGCCCCTGAGGAATAAATTACCTATATTACATTAAAAATGATAAGCTAGTAATATTGCAATAGGAAATGGATAGCAAACTGATAACAGGCTCATAGTTAGTATCTTAACTTTTTCAGTATGGCAGCATTCACCCCTTGTGGGAGTTGAACCAAAAACATTCTGCATCAAAAGCAAGTACACAACCTGTTGTGCTATTAACAATGCAAGCTGATTTAGCATAAGCAGCACTAAACTTCTCTTCCCCTGCAGCTCTCAGCTCCTTGTAAAATCTACTCAATACTCAACTGCATATCAACTTCACAGCACAAGAAATCTGGAAAAAGCCAAATTTATTGGTGGGGGGGATTAAAAGCCCAAAAACCAGGGACACATTAAGCATTGCTTGTATAATCTTGGAAAGCTGCTAGAATAAAATGCTGTGTTACCACCATAAATTTTACTGCCAAGGTCCCTGTGCAAAAGAGTCAGAGCAACATACCACTATGCCAAATCACCTGCTTTGTGAAAGAAAAATGCTGTTACCACCATACATTTTACTGCCAAGGTCCCTGTGCAAAACAGTCAGAGCAACATACCACTATGCCAAATCAGCTGCTTTGTGAAAGAGCGGAAGACTGAAACTTAAATGGCTATCATTTAATGAATTCAGTTCTCACCATAGCTGTCAAACTCTTAGCACAAAACAGCTGGACAAACTCAATAATGAGGGAATACAGCCCTCAAACATATTCAGTGAATTCAGTTCTTGCCATAGCTGTCAACCTTAGCACAAAAAACCTGGACAAAGCCAATAATGGGGTAATACAGTACCAAAAATAAGGACAAATTTCAAATATTCATCTTATAAACTTAGAAAATTGCTAGAATAAAAGGTTGTGTTACTATGTATTTTCTGAAGAATATGAAGTCTGAAATTCAAATGCCTGTCAATTTTACTTCTGATGGAACAAAAACAATTTTCAGCAGAGGCCCAGGGAGAAATACTGCAGACACATGTCTTTGTAAAATGGCAGGACACCAGAGCAAATCCACACAAACACAGGGATGAGATGCAGACTCCACACAGAAGGCACCCCAGCCAAGAATCAAACCAGAAAATCTACAGCTGTGAGGCAACAATGCTACCACTGCACCATTAAATATGTAAGGAATTAAACATTCAGAAACTTGAAGTCTGAAATTCAAATGCCTGTCAATTTTATTTAACATTTGTTAATCAGGACAGTCTGACTTGGAACAAAAAAACAATTTTCAGCAGAGGTCCAGGAAGAAATAATGCAGACATGTCTTTGTAACATGGGAGGACACAAAAGCAAACCCACACAACCACAGGGAGAAGATGCAGACCCCACACAGAAGGCACCCAGCCAAGAATCAAACCTGAGAACCTGCAGCTGTGAGGTAACAATGCTACCACTGCACCATCAAATATAAAGCATTGCAACATTTAGAAACCACAGACATTATGAGGAACAGATCAGATCAAATATGAGGCAAAAATCTGCAATTTTTTTTACAAATGGTGGTGGGTAGGGAATTCAGGTCCTTAACACCTGCATACAAGGGACAGGGTTCAAGCCTGAGGTATTCCCTACCACACCACCATGAGTTTGTTCTAGCCATGTAGATCCCATCGTTCCATATAGCTGGGCCATTAAATCCATATCCATAGCTGGTGCGTCCGAGCAAATACGTGAGATGCCCAACGAGACTCCTGGAGAACATCCACCACGCGAGATCCCCGATGAGACTCCAGCCTGCCGACGTTGCAGTCCGATCCGTTCCCAGCAACAGTCTATGCAGTTAAAACTGCATAGACTTCTGTGAGCTCTGCTCTTACATGTTTCCCAGTCCGGACTGCTGCTGAAACAGTCTGCGCATGCTCCAGACTGTCTCAGCAGCAATCCGGACGAGTGCGCATGCGCAAAAGTCCGCAATTTTTAAAAAAATTTGTTTATCTTTTATTTTTCTTTTATTTTCTTTATTTTACAGCTGGGGGGGGATTGCAGTCCGGCAGTCCAATAGCATGGGCTGCCTCTGTCTTGTAGGCTGATTTAATTTGAATGAGTACTTTTGTGACAGTCTGTCATTGTGAATCTGCAGTCTTATTGATTTCCTTCAATGTTTTTGACTTGACAAACTGTTTAGGAAGAGTGTTCCATACATTTACAACTCCTTCTGTGGAAGAAAAAATATCTGTCTTGATTTACTCAGAACTGCTCACTCTTTCATTTGTGCTATCTGTTCACATGTATAGCTGTAACCTAAAGATGCTCCCCTCTTAGACCTTGTTGAAGCTGTTAAATGCTCAGAAGCTATCATTTCCAAGGCTGAAATAAAACAAAGCTGTATCATATTATATACAAATATATTTGCTGATACTGATTACAAAATCATAGAGTTAATATTTGTCTGAAGTTATTAATCAAATTATTTCTCCATGCCAGTTTGAGTTTGTTCCATTTAAACATGTAATGCATATTAACCAGATAATGCAAACGATCATAAATAATATTCAACAGTAAATAAAATTACTAACAAGTACTCCTGCTTTTCTTGCACTAGATGTTTCATAGGCATCTGATCAGATAGAGATTGCATTTACAATAGATTGTTGCATTATCTTTTTAGACTTTTTTGACAGGGTCACCGTGCAAACAGCTGCACAACTAGTCAGACTTGTACTGAATACTGAAAAGTGCTAGTATTCTGAGCAAAGGACCACTTAAGTAAAGCAAAGCATAGTGTTAACTGATGAAGCAATACTAGTTTTCAGCTGTAGCAGCACTACAGCAGGGCAAGTGACTGACTTGATGTACATCATAATGAAGGGAAGCTACAGCAAATGAGTCAATGTGCACTCACTTGTGCAATGTTGGACCTTATAGATGCACCTCATAAAGAGCAGCTTAGACCACTGTGGGCATGCACAGCAAAATGCCAACCCTGTCCATCATATAAGTATTGAAGAACTGGGGTATATAGGAAACTAGGAAAGGGGCACACAGCAAGCAGAGGAAAACACACAATGGTAAATATGTGGTGTGAAAGTTGAGGGAGGAGGGGGATTTGTTTACCAGGGAAAGATGTCCAGTAGAAAATAATGTAGGTGGGGGTGGTAGTAAAGGAAGGCTTTGGAAGGGTCAGCGTGAGAAGAATTGGTTGTAGGTGTAGAAAAACACATACTAAACACAGAATTGCAGAAGGATAATGATATCCAGGATGCAGAATCCTACACCAAGGAACTCTATATGCATCTTCAGGATTGCATTGACCGTGCTATCCCAAATAAAACCAAGACTCCTTCCTCAAGCAAGAAGAAACCAGTCTGGTGGACCCCGGCCATAAGCAAACTTTACAATAAAAGGTGGAGACTTATACAAAAAAAGGCCAAATCTCAAGTAGAAAAATCATTCCTGATAAGCATTAGTAAGAAATTGAGGGCCCTCATCAAGTCAACTAAAGCTAATTTTGAAAAGAAAGTTGCCAAGGATGCCAAGAATAACCATAAGGACTTCTATGGCTACATCAACAACCTAAATGGCAATGCTCAGGTCTGTTCTGAGCTAGTACAAAATGGAACAAAATACACTGACCCTTCTGACATTGCCAACATCTTGGCTGACAGGTTCAGTGCAAATTCCCCCCCCCACCACCACCACCACCACCACCTACAGGGCCTATTACCATTCCAGGGGATTGTGTAAGTCCAATTATTACTGATACATTGGTTAACAAGGCTCTATCTAAACCTAAAAACACTGCCTTCATGGGACCAAATGGTGTCCCAGGCTGTGTCATACGCAATCTCCAAAAGGAATTAACCCCGCATCTTAATACCCTGTTCAGTCTCAGCCTCTCCACAGGATATGTGCCCATAGAATGGTGCACGGCAACGGTGGTCCCACTACACAAGGGTGGGGCCACAACTGACCCTGGGAACTACTGACCAATAAGTCTGACCAGTCTGATCTGTAAGGCTATGGAGCGAATCATTATGGAACTCATAAATGGAGAGATTGGAAACCTCCAGTTGCTGGACCCCACACAGTTCGGCTTCGTCAAGGGCAGATCATTTCTCGTGAACCTGGTGGATTTCTTTGAGACAGTTACTCAGGCTATAGATAAGGGAAAGGAGGTACACATGGCTTACCTTGACCTTGCTAAAGCATTTGACATCATTCCCCATTCAGTTATTATTGATAAGCTCACCAGCCTGGGCATAACCCTTATGTCACAAGATGGATCGCAAACTGGCTCTCAGACAGATCCCATAAAGTAAGAGTAGCGGGATCTATGTCCGAATCCAGACCAGTAATGAGTGGTGTGCCTCAGGGCTCTGTCCTGGGGCCCCTCCTGTTTGGCATATACTTCTCAGAAGTACAGGCAAGCACGGAAGGGCTGTGGCTGACTAAGTTTGTGGACAACTGCAAACTGGGTGCTATAATAGAGTCTCCGGCCGACATGGAGATCCTCCAGAAGGGCCTAAATGAGACTGATGTATGGTGTCAAAGCCATGGTCTCAAGCTAAATGCAAAAAAATGCGTAGTACTCCCCTTTGGAAAAAACAGAGTACCCGCAAACTACAACATAGGAGGTAATCCCCTGAAATCTGAAGAAGAAATAAGGGATCTAGGGACCCAAGTAGATAGTCAGCTTTCCTTTGATAACCATGTTGCCAAAGTGGTTAAAAAATCCTTTTATGTGTCCCATCTGATCACAAAAGGGTTTGCATCAAGATCCAAGGATGTAATGGTGCCCCTCTACTCTTCCCTCATCAGACCCATTATTGAGTACAATGCACCAATTGGAATGTACCTGGCTAGACATCTCCAGCAGCTGGAGAGACCACAGAGGTACCTAACCAAGAGGATTACTGGCCTCAAACAATTGCCCTATGCAGCACGATTGAAAAAGCTAAGACTATTCTCTGTTGCATACCACTTTCTCAGAGGTGATCTCTGTCTAACATACAGAGCCATATCCAACCCAGAATTGTTGAACATGCTCCATCTTAGCAAAACCAAATCTACTCGCTCTAGGGATATACACCTCAACACAACAATGAATAGAACATGCTAGAGGGATAGATTCCCTTCGCAGAGACTTCCCTTACTATGGAACAGGGTCCTGATCTACATAAGACAGAGCCCCTCACTATCACTCTTCAAGATGAACCTTGATGAGTGGATGGGTAACAGAAAGTTCACACCGGGGATCACACCAACAGCACTACTAGATAGGGGCCAAGGGTACTAGCTGCTAGTACAAGGTTCTAGGGAACTACTAAAGGGGCAGTGAATACCACACAATGTGGCTGGGCTAATATATGCCTTCGGGCAGATAGCCCAGTACCAACCTATGAACCTATGAACCTATGAATCAGACAGATATAGATGTAGACAGACATACATAAAACAAAGAATCAGACAGATGTAGGTGTAGAGAGACATGCATAAAACACAGAATCAGACATACATAGGTGTAGACTGACACACATAAAACACAGAATCAGGCAGACAGGGACAAGAGCAGTAAACACAAATGTTTTAGAGGACATTGGAAGGACAGACACATGGATGGTGCACAAGTGGTGATGGGAAAGGCTGGACAAGAAACAAGGAATGGGAAAAGACACATAAGGGAGGGAAAACACCAGGGTGAGGCAGGCTAGGGTCCTGGCATGGTTGGATGCAAGGCTGTCCTAAAGGTAACAAATACGGATATCACCCACCTGAATGACTGATGCTGTGGTCCATTTATCTCCATTTTTGGCCTAATGAGCAGGATCTCCTGGCCATGTGACTTCACAAGCCACTCAAGAAGGCATTTTGTGCTACACACAATCTCAGATTTGTGGATCAGACTGTCTTGCTTTTGCTGCAGAAAGCTGTAGGTTCTACTCACAGAATATGGAAATGGATTGCTGGTACTGTACTGTGTTGTACTTTTAAAAGGAGTGGATGCTGCAGTCCTGAGAATGTTCTCCTTTGACGGAGATACCTAGTCACTTCTTCTTTTGGCTGCTCCCATTAGGGGTCACCACAGTGGCTCATCTGTTTCCATTTCTTCCTGTCCTCTGCATCTTGTTTTGTCACACCAACCACCTGCATGCCCTCTCTCACCACATCCATAACCCTTATCTTAGGCCTTCCTCTTTTCCTGTTACCTGGCAGCTTCATCCTTAGCATCTTTTTCCCAATATACTCTGCATCCCTCCTCAGCACATGTCCAAACCAAAGTAATCTTGCCTCTCTGGCTTTGTCTCCAAACCTTCCAACCTGGGCTGACCCTCTAATATACTTATTCCTAATCCTGTCCACCCTTGTCATACTGGCTTTGTCTCCAAACCTTCCAACCTGGGCTGACCCTCTAATATACTTATTCCTAATCCTGTCCACCCTTGTCATACCCAGTGCAAATCTTAACATCTTTAACTCTGTCACATCCAGCTCTGACTCCTGCCTTTTTGTCAGTGCCACTGTCTCCAACCCATATAACATAGCTGGTCTCACTACCCTCTTGTAGACCTTCCCTTTCACTCTTACTGGTACTCTTCTGTCACAAATCACTCCTGACACTCTTCTCTACCCACTCCATCCTGCTTGTACTCTCTTCTTCACCTCTCTTCCACATTCACCATTACCCTGAACTGTTGATCCCAAGTATTTAAACTCATTCACCTTCACCACCTCTACTCCCTGCATCCTCACCATTCCTCTATCCTCCCTCTCATTTACACACATATATTCTGTCTTAGCCCTGCTGACCTTCATTCCTCTTCTCTCTAGAGCATATCTCCACCTCTCCAGGGTCTCCTCCACCTGTTCCCTACTCTCACTACAGATCACAATGTCATCTGCAAACATCACAGTCCACGGGGACTCCTGTCTGATCTCGTCTGTCAACCTGTCTATCACCATTGCAAATAAGAAAGGGCTTAGATCTGATCCTTGATGTAATCCCACCTCCACCTTAAATGCAT
>NC_056735.1:1837189733-1837204733 GCF_019279795.1 Protopterus annectens
TTGCCAGGACAGTAGGAGGAACACACCTAATATATGAGGCACAAGTCTGGACATTCTGCAAATATCTGTTCAGTTGGGAGGTATGCTAATAGTGTCTGCGGACACTGTTTTTATTTTCAAAGTGCCGTACAGCACTTCCTGAGTGCAGGGTGTGTTTACTGTGCAAGCACTGCTCAGACACACCCCCTGCACTCATTCATGGATTGTGCCCATGCAGGTTATACAGCAGCACTCTGTCATGAATATGGAAGGTGCGCTACTGTGCTGCATGGGCACGATCCACTCCATGCAAGCATATACTTATTTTTGCATGGAGCCTTCATGAATACCAGAGCAAAGTCTTTTAAAGCATTTTTTTCTATAGGATTTCTTTTCTGCTTAATATTCAATTCTGCTGTTCTCTGTACAGTAGCTGCTATAACTGCATATGTTATTTTTATAGACCGTTCATCTCCCACTTCCTCTCTCCACTCCTTAGCAACTACCTTAGCAATAGGCATGTTTACTGACTCCTTCTCATCAATAACGGCTTTCTCCAAAGTTTTCCCATAGATTATTCTTTGCTGTATTTTAACTTGCTGTACTCTTCATGTTCCTCCTCTTCCTCCTTCATCTCACTTCTATTGGTCACCACCCAATGACAATAAAACAGGGAAAAAAAAGAGATTGCTTTATTAATGTTTTCATTCATTTTATGCCACAATAAACAAAATTTAAATCAATTATTTACACTCTAATTTTTTACATTCATATTTAAAATTATTTACAAGTTAGTACAAAATAAAATTAACTAAACAATTTTCTTTGTTTCATTCATTTTTGTTTTTTATTTACCATCTACCCCATTCAACATTCAACATTTCTTCTACAACCATCTTCTTATCTCAGCTAATACATCATCCTCTTCTTTTTTCTTGTTATATAGAACTTAAAATGGCACATTCTGCACTAAAAAACATGAAAAAACAAATCCACCTGTTAACCTAAAAATCCACTTTGCTAATTAAAATGTTAAGTGTTTTCATTCCTAAATAATATTAGAGTTTCATTAGAAGTGAAATATAAAAAACAGTGCTTTATTGTTTCTTCTTCATTACAATCAAAAAATGTCTTTCCTCTGTTATCTTATATGTCATATTCCCCTTTACTGGTAATTTGTCTAATAAATTATCCACACAAAATCCTGTGCTTCATAAACATTTTCTGAGCTTTTTTCTTCTGTCTCTTATTGCCTTTTTATTTTCTTTTAATTTCTTCCATGGATCCACAAAAATTCATAATTATATTATATAATTCTTTTCATGTCTCATCAATAACACTTTTAACTTCCATAGTTTTCTTTTATTCTCATATTCTTTTTCTTCCATCCTGTCCTTTATTGCTTTTCTTTTCTTTATTATTCTTCCCTTATATTTTTATACTTTTCATATCACATCTTACATGTTATTTCTTTTTCTCTTTTGTTTTCCTTTCTTATTATCCAAAATAAATGCATAGATGCTAAATGTACCACTGGATTTTTTTTCAAACAACTTTTATCTTTTTATTATAAATTATCCCTCATCTTAATGGGTTCAACCTTCAGCCCCAAATGAAATGAAAAATCTCTAATAACTTTTTTCTATTTGAGTGGGAATCAAATATTTTTATATTCCCCCTAGATAGCTATTTTTCTAATATACAAGCATGCAACATGTGTCTTTTTCTGAAATAATTTATAAAATTTTGTACCAAGCCAACATTTTTATGTCTTCTAATATCTCTCTACATTGACTTGTTACACTTTTATACTCACCAAATTTCACTCCCCAAATCTTTATTCCTTTTTTGCAAAATATATATCATTTATTTTTTATCATCATATCCATTATTCTTCCTTTTATTTAATTGTAAACCAATTTTAACATCTTTTGAATCCTTATTACACTCTCACTTGTCCAGCTCTTGTTTTACATTATTAGAACTAAATCATCTACACATCACATACATATTGATAACGTAAATTTTTCTTCTATCTCCCATCTTTTCTCCCTCATTTTGTACATACATATCTGAACTACTGCATTCACTATGAATACAAATAAACACATGCTCATTGAGCATCTCTGTTTCACTCCTCAAACAATTATTCCCCATCCATCCATTTGTCATAGCCTGTACCCATGAATTTTCATAATATTTCTTTATTCCATTGAAAGCGTTTCTGTTATATCATATGCTCCTAAAATCTGTCACATTGCTTCATGACTCACTTTAACAACAACTTTAGCTATGTCATATGCTGTCGGTCTTACTTCTTTATTTGTTTTCAGTATTATTTGTGCGACTTCTTTCACTATAAATAACCTTTCATTCACCTCTCTTCCTTTTATACCATAGGCAATTTCCTTCTACCTCATCCATTACTTTCTCCATCCTTTTTTAATATGTTCTTAAATATTTTATATATAGTGTTATATGCCTCAACATTTGTATATTGTTTCTTAATTCCTTTTTCCATGTGATTGTTATCAATCTACCATATATGTCTTCTTTCATTATATCTTCCTTAACTGATTCATTTAATATTTTTTTAATTTCTCATTCACCTTTGTCATTTCTATATATTATTTATAGCTTATACCATCAAATCCTTGCAGTGATTCATTCTTACATTCTTTTATCACCTTCTCTATTTATTTTACTCACATAATTTTCTAAAAAAAAATCTTTACTTTTCAGATGTTTTTCACTTTCAGTTCTTTTTGCTCATCCATTTCTATTTCTTCTTACATTTTCTCTATTACTGTCTCTGCCACCTCCATAATATATTTCTGTTTGCAAAAACAAGAAACCAACCAATGATATATTCTATAAACCAATATTTATTTTACTGCTTTTGTCCTCAAAGGTAACAGTGGACTTCATTAGAAAAAAAAATAATTATGAGAATCTTCTTATTTGTATTTTATGTACAAATTATCATCTAATATAGCATCCTTCCTGCTCTCTCTTTCACTTCTTTCCTTAGTAAGGAAAACCTCATCTTTCATTCCTTTTAGAAAAAAAGTTGCCTATATAATATAATTTTAAAATTTTCTGTATTCTTCCCATACATCTGTCTTTCTAGTTTCATTATTTTGCCACTTCCATGTTCTCTCTTTCTCATAGTTCTGTGAAAGTTCTTTATACATCATCTTATTTTTTTTCACTCTGCTCTCCAGTTCTAAATATAGGTTTCATGCTTTTTCATATATACTATCTACCACTGTGTCCAAATGATTATAAAATGGCCTCAGTGTCATGTCATATTTCCATAATAGTTTTATCTCTCTTATAAGTTCTTCCTCCTTTTTAGGAGTTAATGTCATTATTCATTTTTCTTCTCTATTATTTCTCTTTCTATCCCTCTCCTGGCTCATACTGCTCTATAATCTGAAGCCTCTGCCATTGGTACTCCCCCTCTTATTTATTTTATGTCTTTAGGGTAAGCTATATAATACACTTCAGTCTTAAAATCCCCTTTTTACATTTATTTCCTATTCTTTCCTACTTTTGTATCTTTACATTTTAACATCTTAATATAGTGTGTTATTTTTTCCCTTATACTTTCCTCAGGTTACTGTTAAAATCTCATATGATCATTACTGACATATTCACTAATACCGTTTTTTTTATTTCTTCAAACAACTGTTTTCTCTCTGTCATATAAGTACATGCATAAATCACTATTACTCTTATAGAGTTTGTCTCATTCTCATATCACTGCATTTCCTGATACTAAATTTGTTACATCTAGATTCTTGTTTCTTTATTTTTATAAGAATTCCTATTTCAAAATATGACTCATTTCCTACTGATCAATTTCCCCTCCCCACCACCACTAACTGTATTTATCTCATTTGTTTATTTTTTCTTCTTTGTTACATATGGTATCCAGCAAGTAAAAAGCATCAATATTTTACACCATTCCACCACCATCAAACCTCTTGTATCATTCCTGACATTATTCACAGTTTAATACTAAAATGTGTATGTCATCTTTTTCCCTTTTTGTAAGTGTTTTACTTCCAGATGTTATTTTTCCTTCTCCTAAGTCTCCCACCAAACGAGTTTTCAATATCTTGCTCTTGTAGTTCTGTCTCCATATCTCTATCTTCTTCCTCTTTACTTTCTAAAAGTGTAACTCCATTTTTTCCTGTACATTAATAAACTCACTTTGAACTGTTATATCTTCTCTAACTACCTATTCAAACATTTCTTCAGTATCCCTGCCCCTATATCACCTTCTGTTTCATCACTTTCCATAGTGATATTTTCTACTGTTTGTCCTTCTGAGATTTCTGCTTCATCTACACTTTCCTTTTCTAATATAGTGCAGTCAAAACAAATGTGTCCAAATTATGTACATTTTCTGCTAAACTGGCCTACAGTTTGTTGCTATATGTCTCCTCTCCCCAGATTGGTCACATCTCTTGTCTTGTACTAAATAATTTTCATCCCAATAAAAATAACATGCTTTCATTTGGCTCCAGTACCTAAAAATACTCTTATTATTCAGTATTATTGTATTTGAAATACATTACATTTTCCCATCTTTATCATCTATCGTTACTATACTTCTCAATGCCAGTCCATATATTTCTTTCATCACATTTTTTTTAACTTCAAGTGCTTTACTGCATAATGAAAGGAAAATATTTTACCTCAAGCTTATCCATAAGTTCTAAATTGCAAATTTATTTTCATTATTTAGCTGTAGCCCCAAGCATTGAAATAAATAGTCTTTCCATATTACCACTGTCTTTCTTTTATTATCAGTCATAAAATTTTCCTGAAAATTAAAGCTTTCAAATGGTACTCCCAGAAATCGTTAGTTCCCATGTAAACCCTAGTGGCAAAAATTACTGTCCATAATATCATGCCTACTCACACTATCAGTGTATTTACTTTTCATTCTTACTATTGGATGTCTTCTTTGTTGCTGTTATGAAACTACATATCTTTGTATTCTCTCAGTTCCTTCTTCTATTTTTCTTTGCCTTCTTGCATCTGCTTTAGTGCATTCTTTTACCAAAATAAAATAAATTGTTGCAGAGGTAAACTCTTAAAATTACCTACTCCACCAGCAAAGAATGCTTCCAATGTTGTCTCTTCACCATCGGCTTCTTCTGTTCCCAACTTCTCAGTTTCTTCTTCCTGTAATACTCTCTCAGCCATGCCACTCCATTGTACTTCCTCTCCTTCCTTTGACTCTGCCTGGTCCATCAAATTTACCAACAATGGCATTTCCACTCTTCTGATTTCAAATTCTGTAACAATTATTTCATCTGCTTCTTATTCCTTCAGTACATTTTCTATTGTTATGCTCTACATCTCTCCAACACTCTTTTCCATCTTAGCATTTCTAGAACCGACATAGCAGCCCTCTGACACCACCAAGCAGCTTCAAAGACTGCTTTACTTCCTCTCTTTGAAAATGGTAGGAGATGTTTCTTTGTGCCCTGGTCAAATATCCCCTAGTCAGTATAAATATCACTTCAGGACTTCCACAGAAAGGCCATTGGTCTAGTGATACTAACCCAGAGAACAAAGTGCGAGTATGTAAGTAAATAAGTAAATAAATAAGTATGGAAATAAGGAACAAAGGATGGTAGCGCTGCCATATATTCTCAATGAAGAGAAAAATGAATGGAATTACTGCCAAAGATGTGACTATATTGATGTGCTTGAGGAAAAATTGTTATAGTTAATGAAAAAAAGTGGAAGAAAAATTTCCAAATTGTGTAAAGTAAAATGCACTGATATAAACAAAACATAAAATATAAACAGAAGAATTTCTATAAAAATAGAAATAATTAAATGATGAAATAAAGTACAAATACCACAAATAGCTCTCACACATCATCATCATCTTTCGGCTTTTCCCGTTAGGGGTCGCCACAGTGGATCATCTCTTTCCATTTCTTCCTATCTTCTGCATCTTGCTCTGTCACACCAACTGCCTGCATGTCCTCTCTCACCACGTCCATAAACCTTATCTTAGGCCTTCCTCTTTTCCTCTTACCTGGCAGCTCCATCCTTAGCATCTTTTTCCCAATATACACATCATCCCTCCTCAGTGCATGTCCAAACCAACGCAATCTTGTCTCTCTTGCTTTGTCTCCAAACTGTCCAACATGAGCTGACCCTCTAATATACTGATTCCTAAACCTATCCATCCTAGTCACACCAAATGCAAATCTTAACATCTTTAACTATGCCACATCCAGCTCTGACTCCTGCCTTTTTGTCAATGCCACTGTCTCCAACCCATATAACATAGCTGGTCTCACTACTGTCTTGTAGACCTTCCCTTTCACTCTTACTGGTACCCGTCTGTCACAAATCACTCCTGACACTCTTCTCCACCTATTCCACCCTGCCTGTACTCTCTTCTTCACCTATCTTCCACATTCACTATTACTCTGAACTGTTGATCCCAAGTACTTAAATTCATCCACCTTTACCAACTCTACTCCCTGCATCCTCACCATTCCTCTACCCTCCCTCTCATTTACACACATATATTCTGTCTTAGTCCTGCTGACCTTCATTCCTCTGCTCTCTAGAGCATATCTCCACCTCTCCAGAGTCTCCTCAACATGATTCCTACTCTCACTACAGATCACAATGTCATCTGCAAACATCATAGTCCACGGGACCTCATGTCTGATCTCATCTGTCAACCTGTCCATCACCACTGCAAATAAGAAAGGACTCAGAGCTGATCCTTGATGTAATCCCATCTCCACCTTAAATGGATCTGTCACTCCCACTGCAGTCCTCACCACTGTCACACTACCCTCATACTTATCCTGTACCTCTCTTACATACTTCTCTGCCACTCCCGACTTCCTCATACAATACCACAACTCTTCTCTAGGCACCCTGTCATATGCTTTCTCCAAGTCTACAAAGACACAATGCAACTCCTTCTGACCTTCTCTGTATTTCTCCAATAACACTCTCAGAGCAAACATCGCATCTGTAGTGCTCTTTCCTGGCATGAAACCATACTGCTGATCACTAATCATCACCTCCCTTCTTAACCTAGCTTCTACTACTCTCTCCCATAACTTCAAGCTGTGACTGATCAATTTTATCCCTCTGTAGTTACTGCAGCTCTGCACATCACCCTTATTCTTAAAGATAGGTACCAAAACACTTTTTCTCCACTCCTCAAGCATCCTCTGACTTTCCAAAATTTCATTAAACAATCTAGTTAAAAATTCCACTGCCATTTCTCCTAAGCACCTCCATGCTTCCATTGGGATGTCATCTGGGCCAACAGCCTTTCCATTCTTCATCCTCTTCATAGCTGTCCTTACTTCCTCCTTGCTAATCTGTTTCACTTCCTGATTCACTATCCCCACATCATCCAACCTTCTCTCTCTCTCATTCTCTTCATTCATCAGCCTCTCAAAATACTCTTTCCATCTACTCAACACAATCACACATAAAACAATGATATCGCTAGAAGGTAGAAAAAAGTCACATTATTAACTAAGCATTAGTAAAACAGTGATGGAAGAAAGATCATTTAGAAATGTAACTACAAGAAAGAATACGAAAGAAAAATAATGAAAAGTCAATAAAAATAAAAGTATAAATAAGTAACTTTATCGCAAAACATATAAACATAGTTTGGTAGATGAATAGATACATAAAGATGAATGATAGAGTAAGGCAGTAAATAAAACACATAAACTGTTATACAAAGAAGCAGTCTGCATTTTAAAAGTTTGGCACTTTGCTGCCTCATGGTTTAAACAAAGAACTTGAGTGGAAGGATTTTCTGTATTAAGTGTTTTAGTTAATCGATTAATGATGTGATATTTGTTATTTAAATGTAGCTTGTGCTACTGTGATGTTAACTCTGTGAAAAGCTTGCTAGCCGAGGCACTGGAGTATTAAACAATTTTTGATTTTATGCTTTTGCAGTTGGTGTTTTTCACTTTCTCTGTGTTCTTTTTATTTTTTATCTTTTATTTGTTGTTTAGTGAATATGGCCAGCAATTCACTTCTGCAGTTGCCTCGTTTATTTCGAGATGATATTACTGATTCTGCACAGTATTCTGCTCAGTCTTCCCTGAGAAATAATTTACAATCAGGTGCAGTGCTGGAAGGTACTTCAGCTCAGCATGCAGAGTGTCGTGTGCCCTGGGAATGATTTTTGGAGGAAGGTAGATCAATGAGAGGTGAGAATCCATTTCAAAATGTTGGTAGACTTATGGCTGGTAATAATTTTTCCACTGAGGTTTGTAGTAATATTGATTGCCTTGAGAGGCTGCTTAACAAAGAAAATGTGACTTATTATAACATTTTGGGGCTTAAAAGATATCTAGACATTGATATTACACCCAGGGGTCTGTGTTTTTTTAAATGTCCTACTACTCCTTTTAATTCTACTGATCTTGCTGATAAACAGTTTGAAATTAGATGGGTAGTGACCGTCCATCGTTGTGTTAAAGAATGGATCCAGATTTTACTTGAAAGATATGTCCTTAAACAACGAAAAGTAAGGGAAAAAATTTCCGTCTCTTGTTCTACCCTTTCTGCACAAATTGGCACAGCTCTTTTTGAGCAGTTGTTATGCTCAATGAATGCTTCAGTTGAGGAGAATTCCAGTGACATTATTAAAGGGAAGATTCACAAATTAGAAAGGGACCTCCGTGATTACAGCTCGGGGAACATTTTCAAGTAGACCATTAAACAAAATACATATGGAGGCTCTGGAGCCACTTCTGCTAAGCGGAAACAACAAGTAGATATTTCTTTTGCCTCATCTGAAGTCAACGGTACTGGTGGGGAATCGGACAATGAAACTAGGGCTTTTTCTCCCCTTCCACAGCCTCAACAGCCCAATTATAAGCAGGACAACTTTCAGAGTTCTAATTGACCAGGAGCCAACAATAGTAGCCAAAAACGAGGATATTTCCAGAACAACAAGGAGGGACAGTACTTTAACAGTAAGAAAATAAAATATTGACTGTATTAATGTTTGTAATGTAGTAAAATCAACCAGTGTTACCAGTGGTGACAACTTGATTGTAAACCTTACAGGTAACCCTTTGTCTTGTGCAGAATTATCAGTACTACAGTGTGGGTTAAAATTTATTCCCACATCTTTGCCATGATTGTACGTCTGTAAAATTGAATTGTTTAAGCTGTCTAGAAAAATACACTTGTTGGACTATTTTGAAAATAGTAAGATTGTGTCTGAGGATTCTCCCTCCATTGACACAGACGGAGAGGATGGAGAATGTGATTTTTTCTCATGTAATTCATCAATGGATTCATATGATGACATTAATGGCTACTATCTTTTAGATACTTCTACGTATCTCTACCACATAGTAGTAATTTCATTCCACCTTTTGTTAATAATACCATTCAAGAGTTTTCATCTATGGTAAATTATGCTGTTGAGGTTAGTTTGAACACCTTTAAAAAAGAAAAAGCTAAAGTATGTTATAATTTGACCAAGGCTGAATGGAATGCACTGCAATGTCTTAGTACTTGGAGGGATATTATTATTAAGCACTCAGACAAAGGTAAAACATAGTTGTGTTGCACTATGTGCAATATTTCAATATGTGTATGGATCATCTTTCAGACAGTAATGTATATCATGTGGCTAGTGAACATGAATATTATGCAGCTATAAATAGCTTTAAGATTTGTTACATAAGGGTTACAGACTTGGCTACTTTTCCAAGCAAGATGTGGAAGTTAAATTTAAAGTGGAAGGCAATTTTTTGGCAAAATTTTACTGCCTACCAAAAATCCATAAGAAAAATTTTCCCCCTCCTGGAAGGCCAATTGTGGCAGCTGAGAATTATTTTTACACAATATGGGTCTATTTCTTCATACTTATTTGCTTAAGTATGTTATTGGTTTAGACTCTTATATAAGAGATTCTTTTCATTATCTTTTCATTTTCGAAAAATATTGAGTCCATCACTTGTCAGGAAGTTTTTTTTCTGGCTGGTTCTTGATGTCAAGAGCCTTTATACAAGTATTACACATCAGGTGGGACTTGAAGCTCTTAGGTTTTTCCTAGGCACTAGCCCGGTTAGCACTTTTGTTATCGAATTGCTATATTTTAGTTTAACCCATACCTTTTTTTTTTTAAATAACAACTGCATCTATCAACAGATGCAAGGTAAAGCAATGGGTGCATCTTTTGTACCCCTGTATGCTAATCTGGTAATGAGTTTATTTGACTTAGAGTTTCTTTACGAGTTAGAGTTTTTTTAATAAGTATGTTGTTCTTTATAATAGATTTATTGATGATTTAATTTTTTTATGTAAGGGCGGTGCATGGCTAGTGGATTCTTTTGTAGCTTCTTTTCAGGAAAACCAGTTTGACTTACAATTTGATGGTGTACAACAAGGCACTTCTATTGTTTTTTTTAGATTTGGAATTAAATATTGTTGATAATATGATTATTACAAAGATTCACAAAAAATTTGATGATGGTACTCATTTTCTAGATAGTAACAGCTGCCACCCCCCCATATTTTAAAGACTTTGCCTTATAATGAGTTACTCAGAATAAATAGCCTGTGTAATAACATTCACTCTCTCAAGGAAGAGATTTTATACTCTTGTATAGCCTTTAAACAAATGGGATATAGCAATGAGTTAATTATTAATTCTCTAAATAAATTGTTGTGCTTGAGAAGCGATACCACTATTGTGGTTAATGTTCCAGATGATATGAAGTCTGTGAATAGATATAGGAATTATGCAGGGAATATTAGTGATAAAAATATATATTTTGTCACTTCTTATAATATTTATAGTGTTGAGTTAGTAAAAATCTTAAGATACTACTGGCCATTCTTACATAAGGGGAAGTCTGGGATTAAGAATTTACCTGACTCCTTTACTGTCTTCTATAAGAGAGCCAAAAATATAAAAGACATGGTTGTTCATAATTTGTTCTCTATGCCTACTGAAATTTTTACTATTCTTCTACAAAATTCTGGTACATTTCCATGTGGTAAATGCTCTACTTGTTTTCATGTGGTCAGGACCTTTGATAAAATAAATGGCATTTATTTTCAGCCTAGGGCTATTTTCTCCTATGTGTCTAAGGGAGTGGTTTATTGTCTCTCATGCCATTGTGGTTTCTTCTATATAGGAGAAACCACAAGAATGTTTAAAATCAGAGTACAAGAACATGTTAGAGACATTAAGAATCAAAATTTGGATAGCCCTGTAGCATCACATTTTCATGCAGTACACTTGGGGTCTTATACCAGTTTAAAAGCATGCATTTTAGAACAAGTTCTGGTTAAGGATGATGCTGCATTTCAAAACAAACTGTTATACAAAGAAGCAGTCTGTATTTTAAAGTTTGAGACTTTGATGCTTCATGGTTTAAATGAAGAACTTGAGTGGAAGGCTTTTCTGCATTAAGTGTTTTAGTTAATTGATTAATGATGTGATATTTGTCATTTAAGTGTAGCTTGTGCTACTGTGATGTTAACTCTGTGAAAGGCTTGTTAGCCAAGGTGCTGGAGTATTAAACAATTTGGGATTTTATGGTTCTGCAGTTGGTGTTTTTCACTTTTCCTGTGTTTTTTATTAGTAAATAAAACACAGTAGGTCCAAATCTGTATTTGAATCTGGAAGAGATAACTAGTTATAGGAGACTGTCAAAATGGGTGACATTGATATATCTGTAGATAAGATTATTTACAAAGATAAAGAAAACTTTCCTGGGGGGTAATAATGAAAGGTACATAAATGACAAGAAAGATTATAGTTATAAATAGAAGTGAGTAAACCATAGCCATATACACAGATACAAATCAACTTCAGATGATATACGAAGCAACCATTTGGATATAATAAATGAAATGGAATACCTAACCCTAAAGGGGGTTGTAGTAGTACAGCATTTTATCTGTTATCAACAGCTGATAAAGACATCAGCTGTATACCCCTTAAAATTAATCTCTCCTTAACAAAAAAGCTTATATGAGAGGAATACATTTTATGGGTACTTGGGAAGACTTTCATGCTAAGCAACAGTCATCCAGTAGCAACATCTTACATCATTCACTTGCAGGAAAATGACAGCTAGCACAGGAAAGTAAAGGAAAATCATTAAGGCCAAATATTTTTTTTAGAGAAAAGCCACAAGCTACTAGTGAAAATGTTGATAATATGGTTGTAGCTTTAATGATTTCAAATACAAGAAGTACGAGAAAGGAAATTAATATATTGAAATACACATTAAGACAACAAAGGTCATAGACAGAAGACTAAAACTCAGAGACAGTGACATACATATTGATTGTTATATATCAGCCTTAAGCAACAGAATAAATGCAATAGGAGGCTGTTATAGAACTTTATATACTCTATAACAAAGTAAAAAAAATACATGTAAACAAATACTAAAGAATTGATGCATGTTGTGGCCACCATCAGATAAATCAGTGTATAACATCATTACCATATTAAATTAAATTAAATACAAAAAATATAGTATTGTTGCATCTGGTGACCACTTGTCTCCAGCTTACACCATAGATAGATTAACTACACCCTCTCTTTTTACTTCTGTACAGCATTAGTAGTGAGAAAAATCCTTTTGTTCAACCCAACTGATATCTAAAGGCATCTCATTCAAGTCAAAAGACATTATTATCCCAATGTACTCTGCTCTAATTAGATAATGTTTAGAGTACAATGTCCCCAATGATATGTACATATCCCAACATATTGCACAGCTAGAAAGACTCCAGTAATTCCTAACCAAGTAAATTACTGGTCTAAAAACCCTGAGTTACCGAGACAGGCTTGATGTCCTTTCTCTATATTCAGTTTCTTATGGAGTCTTAAGTGGAGATCTATTTATTACATTCCATTCTATTAAGAACCAAACCTTCCTTGATCGTTTACATCTCCAAATACAAACAGTTCCATTAACACATGATCTAAGGATTGCAATTTACACTAATATATAAACAAAACATGCTGGAGAAGCAGATTTATTACCTAATGTCTACTCCAGCTCCATAAATTCAACCCAGGCTTGACTTGCTTTGCCCTTCTAGAAATGGAAGCTACATGTTAAAGATGGGTGTTGGAAAGCAGCAAATGGTCTCATGACTTGTAAGTCTTATGACCATATAATTCTATGATCCTAATGTCCTAGCATCCATCTGTCTGTGCAGCACTAAAAAACAACCCAGTCAATCATTGTGATCCAGTGACCAAAAACTCCTGTCTGTCTAAAGACCTAGCAAATCTGCTGGGAATTGTCTGTACTCGTACAAGGTTGCTAAGGCCTGGAACTCCTTACCTTTATCCATCAGGTCTATACCCTCCCTCCAATCTTTCAAAACCACTCTGGAAGATTTCCTAGCTAAAATCTGTCTCTATTCTTGTTCAAAACCAGGATAAACTACATCCCTAAATGTGAATAAGTAACTTTTCATTCCTTATACCTCCTTACTCTCCCTTTTTCACTTACTTCCTTACTGCTATCTAATTCTCTTCCCCAACTTCCTCTCTAACTATACCATTAGCCTGTTTTTCCCTCACTTCATATTACAGTTCCTGTTTGTATTAGACTAACGTACCTTTAATGTCTCTATAAACTGTCTACAATTTCTCTAAGTATTAAATGATGTCATACACCTTACATCAATTCTTATCCAATGTTTTTATATCATGTCTGATTTATTATAATTATTTAAACTGCAAATGCTTTTGTTTTATTTTTTGAAGTATGTATTATAATTATTTTTCTTAAAATGTTTTGTATTAATTTGGAGCTTTTCTCCCCGGGCCACGACTGGAAATGTACTTCTATCCAGACTGACTCTCCCGGTAACCAAATGTCCATAAATAAATAAATAATAATGCTGAAGGATAACAGCAAATAGTATTCACCATTTATATGGATGAAAACAAGAATAGCAGCATATTTACTAAACCCTCTTTCCCTAGTAAACAGCACAATGTGAATTTACTGAACCCATCTCCATACAGCAAGGGTGGTTACTAATTTCAGATCAAGATGAGGACTTCAGTGAGCAACTAATTAGGTGGAGATAATTGGAATGAGAGTGGAGTCATATCTGGGAAGTGACAGCTTTTATTTTGGTACCAGAAATAAATATTTGGATATACAACACTGCATATGTGATGTGGCATGTCTTAATAATACAGAGGTAAGAAAAATGTTTCATATATTCAGTCTTGTGAATATCTGCCATAGTGTGTGTATGTGTGTGTGCGTGCGGATGCATGTCTAGTGTCTGACAATAAACTGAGGAGATAAATTGTGTGTGCGTGCGGATGCATGTCTAGTGTCTGACAATAAACTGAGGAGATAAATTGTGATCAGTAAATACAGAAAAAAAACACATCAAACATCATACAAAAACAAAACACAAAACTCCAATGCAACAACAAGACTAAGCTGTCAAAATAATATTATGGTTAAGGCTAGGATAAGGATTAGCTTCATAACACCTGACTACCTTACTCATGTGTGCTAACCCTAACTCTAACTCTAGCCTAATTGTAGTTCAATTCCTGAATATTACTCTAAAAAAATAACCATATTCCTAACCTTAGCATTCTGTAAGAGACTCATAAACCATGCACTCCATGCACTGACAACTACCCTACTCATTTAGTAAAAGTAACCCCTTTTCTAACCCTTACTCTAACCCCAACCCTAGTACTTCAGCGAATACACACACAGCCAGAATCCAGAAACATTAGGTATATCTGGATATTTTGGCAATCCTTAACAGTCACAATTGACATATCCAATATTCTTCACATTCAATGTGTCAGTTTGGTAGATTATGATTGATGTATTTACAAGCATTCAGGTGTCTGTGAGGAGATAGGGGTCTTATGTTGCACCTTCTGTACCTGGCTGGAGTAATGCATGACAATGATTATTGCTGCATTTATGGCATCAGTGAGGTTGCCCACAC